>NC_053409.1:4537975-4835975 GCF_016859285.1 Xiphias gladius | reverse complement strand
TTGAGAAAGATGTCTTCACAATTGAATGTGACTTGGACACATTATAGGAATCTTGGGTGAAAGATCAGACAGGATGATGGCAAGGCGAGGGAAGTTTATTCTTGTAGAACCTTTTAACAACAAGGCAATTCAAAGTACTTTAAACAACAACAAAAAAAGGCACGAATAAAAAATAAACGACTATATAAAAAGACAGACAATAAGACACATGTAAATAGAATTAAAACAAGTTAAAACTGAACAAAACAGACAAAAAAGGAAAACAAAAACCACAGTGCAGTACAATGCAGTGCAGGAGATAACCAAATAATTTTTGAAAGTCCTGCTGAGACTTAATTCTTGAAATACTATTAATTAGATAGTAGGCTGATTTTGTAATTGTCTTAATATGGATGTTAAGATTTTGGTCACGAGTCTACGACTACACCAATATTTCTGGCTTTGTTTGTGGTCATAAACATTAATGACTGAATCTGAGCGCTGACATTTAATCATTCTGCTTTGGCTCCAAAAAAAATTATTTTAGTTTTATCTTTGTTTAACTGGAGTACATATTTGGCACATCCAATTACTGATTTATTCAGTTTTCCTCTCCAACTCCTCAGTGCTTGTATAAGACCATAGTCACCCTGTGATATTGTTATATAAATCTGTGTGTCATTTGGATAATTGTGGTAGGCTATTTTGTGGTTTCAACAGATTTAAGCTACTGGAAGCATGTAGAAGTTGAACAGAAGAGGCCTGCGGATGAAGCCTTGGGGAAATCCAAATAATTTTTCTACACTCAGATTTGTAATTACAAATTGAAACAAAGTGCTCCCTGTTCTTCAAATAGGATTCAAACCAGTTTAGCACTGTGCCAGAGAGTCCAACCCAGTTTTCCAGTCTCTCTAGTAATATGCTGTGATCAATTGCAGCACTGAGATCTAATAATACCATCACCAAAATTTTGCCACTATCTGTGTTTAAGTGAATGTCATTCAAGGACTTTAATGACGAGAGTCTCATTGCTGTGGTGTGGTTGAAATCCTGACAAGTAACGTCAAAACAATTTTTTAAGGCCAAGAAGGTGTTGGAAAACAACCTTTTCAATGATTTTACTTAAAAATGGGACATTGGATCTGGTCCAAAGTGGCTTAATTGCAGTTTACAGAGCCTGTGGGAAATAACCTTGGAAAAGATAAGTGTTCACTATTTGCAGAAGATCTGCTGCCATGCATTTAAAAACATTTATAAAAAAATGTGGGCAGAATATCACAACAGCAGGGACTTCACATGTTGCATAATTTCCTCCAAGGATTGATGGTTGCCAAGATCAAATTGTATCATGATGATTGAATTTATTTTGAGTGGACATAATATAGTCCCTATACCTGATATGGAGGAACTGACAGCTTGTCTTAGTTTCTGAATTTTGTCTGTAAACAGTGAGGCAAATTCATTGCATAACATAGTGTATAAAAGTTCAGTGGTCACTGACACAGGAGGGTTTTTCAGCCTGTCACCAGCAGCAAATAAGGCATGTGAACCGTTGTTTTTTGGCAATGATGTTGGAGAAGACGGTCTGCCTTGCACTTCTCAGGTCTAGATTATAAGGGGGAAGTCTCTTTAAAGATGTCATAATGTACCTAGAGATTTGTTTTTCGTCAACAGCCTTCAGTTTTTACCAGCATGGCATTTCTCCATGGTGCTCTTTTCTTACAAGAGACTATCTTTACCTTAGAGGGGACAAGGGCATCAATAAAATTCATAGGTTTAGAACTGAAATTATCTACAAGGTCAGTGACTGAGACCGAAGCATGGGTAGGTGGGGAAGAGAAAGCCTAAGTAAACAATTCACTACTGTTTTCAGTGATATGCTGTTTTCTGATTACTTTTGAACATTTGTTTGCAGACATGGTTATCCTGAAGAAAAAACAACAGCAACATCAGTCACCATGATCTTAGAAATGTTAAGACCCTTGGAGACGATCATGTCCAGAGTGTGGCCCAGAGTGTGTTGTATGTGGGCTATGTCACATGCTGAGTCAGTCCATAGTTATCCAGAATACAACACAGTTCTTTAGCACAGCTGTCCTGGAGTTGTCAACATGAATGTTAAAATCACCAACAGTAACTATACAGTCAAAGTCAATGCAAATAATACACAACAGTTCAGTAAGATCTTCTAAAAACTTTAAACGGTATTTAGGTGGCCTGTAAATGTTTAAGAATACCTGACATGAGGAATTCAACTGAGGGCAGCATATTCAAAAGACGCAAAATTTGTTTGGACTCTATAGAATTAAATAAACAAAATTACAACTCAATAAGAAACTCTGCACTGTTATCTTGGTCTAACCAGGTTTCAGTTAAAAACATAAAAATCAAGATTGTACTCAATTAAATTGTTAATTAAAAATGATTTGCCTGCAAAAGACCGGATGTTTAACAGAAAAAAAAAAAAACTTACAGTCGTTCCAGCTTTGGTAGGTGGGTGAATGATTCTGGTTCCAAAGACTCAATGTTGTTGAAGTGCAGGTACCTGGAGAAGAACATAGTGTAGACAAAGCACAGTAAAACTTGATTAGGGCTCCCTGTCTGTCTAATTTCCTTGTACTAGTAGGCCCTAAGAGGTGGGTCAATGAGACCACACAAGTGTTTCCCTGTCATCCCTGTTCACCTGTCCACCCGTGGCACTTCAGATTACTGAAATAACATATTCAGAAAGGTGATATGAAGCTCTAGATGAATGCAAAAAGCCTGGAAGAATTTGCAGATCAGGCATTCATTTTAGACAGTTGATATACAGGGTCTGAAAATCTATAGATAAAGGCTGGGTTAGAAATGAGATTGCCCACACATGAAAAGCAAATACAACAATTATTTAGGGGAGTGCAAAAACAATTTCCCAAAGACTTTGAGCTCAGAAAACATAGATTAAACCATATGCCTATTAATAAAAGGTTAGGGAAACGAAATCCAATTGATGGCTGTATAGTAACTGGGTTCAGCAGGGTATCTGCTTGCTTTGGCACCAGTCAAAGTAGCTGCAGCAGTAAGACAGACAGACAAAGAAAGGCTAAAGCAGCATAGATTGTAAAATAAAATGCAATATTTCTATATATTTCCTTCACACAAGAAAATTCATTTGAAGGCCTGGGCCAAATTGCTTACCCCACCTTTGCGTGATGGTCGCAGAACGTTTTGGTTTTCATTTTGGTGCCCATGTTAACAGGTTAGAGCAGCCACACAGCCTGCACCAATTCCTAATTGGACACGATGCGGAAAAGCGAGCAAGTGAACATCAGATTGGTTCAGTGTTTTCCAATGAAAATGTTTTTTAAAAAAACTGCTCGCCGTGGCTCTATTTCTGTGAAAGTTTTGCGCACTTGCCCCACCTCCAACCTATTTTTCATATCATGTTTTAGATTTAAATCTGTGAATTTAAACCTGACTAGCAGCTAGGTGATAGCTAGATTGTAAAATAAGTCCCATATTCTGACAGTAATATCAATATCACTCTTAATTATAGCCCATATAATGAGCCTATATAAAATATAAGGGTGTACAAATTAAAAAAAAAAAAATCATTCTAGCTGAGGGAATTATTAAAACTCTCTCATTTTCAGAGTGAAAAATCACAAGTGCCGCCAAAACATCTCATCCCGTCCTCATTCCTGGACAATTTTTCGCACTCCGTCCGCTAGAGTTCGGCCGCTCACTGTATGCTAGGAAGACGTGTTCGATGCACATCTGAAGCATGGCTCACGCCTCACTGCAGCAGCGCATTATCTAGAGCATCTTGCCTATTTTTTATTTTTTATTTTTATTTTTTTAAATTTAAATTACATGTGACGTGCAGTTCTCAGCAAAAATACACGGTGAAAAGATCAGATCACAGACATGGAAAAATATAAATTTTTTAACCATTTTAGCAATTGCATGTTATTAACAGAAAAACTGGAGGCTATATGTGTACTATATAGTCATTGCATAAACCCAATGTAGGCTACAATTATGTCAATAACAAAACATTAGGTGCAGGGCAGTAGTTTACTGATCCAGTCTCTCCTCTCTCTCTATCTTGCTATGAACAAGGGTAAACAAAAATCACGTGACTGCTTTCTGGTTACAACTCTTCCCTTTTCGGACTGCTCATCAGCGATGAATGATTATTATTATTGATGGCCAGTAGCAGCGCAACATCAGCAACACTGGTGGTATGGACACCACGGGGTTGCGAGCTGCAGCAGTTCAGCGAGGTAGCCGTCACGCACAGGTGAGGTAAGTGGTGTGGCCCAGGCAATGGTTTTATCTGTAAGTACATCTCAACTGTTGATTCTTTGCTGTGTTTTTACAAGCTGTTCTGGACATCCAACATTATGTCTTTTGGTATTGCCTAAAGTATGTGTTGAAGAGGGGCCAAAATAGGAAAACACCGCACAGTCCAGACCAGTGAAAGACACAAAAGTTTAATGAAGTCAGCAGTAAACTCATTTTAGAGCCACTTAAGCCCCCCTCTAGGGTGAATGAGCATCTCACACCAGTTATTTAATTACACTTTCAAAACTATTTGTGATCCAGTATAACTGTTAAAATCTTTATACAGTCTTAACTGTATACAGTTAAGAGGACTAGATGATGTCCTACTTTACTTTCCTGTTTCCTGTGACAATTGTTTTGCTGCAAAACGATTGTGTGATCCTCCTATGATCAATGACACACCCACTGGCATGCTGATATTTAAAAAAAAAAAAAATCAACAGATGTATGGTTGCCGATCATAGAAGAATGTAAGTGCATAGGTTTTTGGAGTTTATTCCTCCTAGAGAAGCATGTAACTTCAGGCTTTGGCATCTGTTGCCCTGTGTAGATGTTGAACAAAAATTAAAGTATATGCAATCTGACTCAAAGTTGTCACCCACATACAGTATAATACCTTTTTCTTTTTTGTAGAAGTTCAAAACAGCTGCCAGGCATGGAGCCCGGTGTTGGAATTGCTTTTACTCAATGAATTATGCATTTGTTCTCGTAATCTGATTATAGTGAGGTACAGTAAGTCACAGTCTCCAAGAGTACAGAAAGCCTAATTTGCTGAGGAAAAGGTGAATACCAGCCATATTGGTTGTGATAAGGACTTACAGGCTTATCAATATACTACACTGATCACAGAAATTGTATCACTATTCTGAAAATACAATCCATACTTATAACATCAATAAGCAGTTGCTAATGTGTTTTCTTGTCAGACATGACAGTGTATCAAGATATAACAGAGGCAGAGTTTTTTGTAAAATCAGCACAGAACCAGAAGCTTCTGAGTGTCATGACTTACAGGAAGCAGTTGATATTTAGCACATAGAATAAACATACATAATGTGCTGAAGGTTTCTCACAAATAAACACTTACACCTGATTACAACAAATTGGAGCTGATAAGTGGTTTCTGCAATAAGATAAGATAGATGTAAGTCAAGCTTTGCTATAAAGCAGAGACTCTGATTCAAGCACAACAGTGGTAGCAGTACTGGCAGCACAGGGCTAGATATCATGCTTTAAGTTTCGCATGGGGTGGGCGCAAATCTGTTGTCTTGACCACAAGACATGCGACTCATGCAAAAGGGTCAAAGGGAGTCAGTGGGACATACATGTATGGGTGCACACACGGCATGCATGGTGACGGTAGAAAAGTCGATAGAGGGGCGCACATGGGGGAAGAGGGATGGGGGATGTGGGTTGTTGGTTCAGGAAGAGAATGACACTGCAATGAAAACTAACTGAACAGAGCTATCATGATAGCCGTGTGAGGCTTACACAATCATGTCAAACAGTATTCCTACAGCTCAAAAATGCCAACATCTGTGACATGATTGGCACTATAACATCATATGACTTAGGTTATAAATCACTTAGCACCATGCAGACCTTACCAGGCTTCATTAATTGTTCATAGCAATCTTTCAGGAAGTGGCGGTAGAGGTATTTTACAGACAGAGAGACATTAGGTGGGAGGAGCAGCAATAGGGCAAACAGAAGGAAAAGTTGGACGAGGAAGTTGGTCACTTACAGTTGCTCAAGAGAGACAAGCCCCTTAAATGCTTGTCTGTCAATTGATTGGATTTCATTCTTGTACAAATAGCTGAAAGGAGAGATAATCAGTCACATTAGTAACACACACTCGCACAGGATCATCTGAATTCTGCCTTGTTATTATGACAGAAAGTAGAAAGGCTCTGATCAAATAACATGATTGTTAAAGTGCCATTTTAAAATATTCAAGTTTTTCTACTACTTGTTCAGTATTTTTACTGTAGATAGAGATTTACCATGCTTCATATGGACACAACCAGTCATGGGCGGAGGAGGCTCTTTTCTACAAGCTAGCGAGTATTTGGAACAGTTTTAAAGAAAATAAGTCACCCTGCACAAATAAAACGGAAGGTGATAATGTATTGAGCTTGATGTAGAGCACTGCATATCCAAATCTACAGTATTTTCACACAGTTATCATCTCTTCAGCTACAGATTTGCTTGACTACATACAAATTAGACATGCGCTGTGGCCCCAAAGACTTCGGTGGACAGTTCAGTGCGTGGTTGAGTAATTTCCAGATCATTGTGTTCGGTGAGAGTTCTTGATTACAGTAAAACTTTGGAAAACATCACACAGCAATTCATTTAGGCATTTATCAGAAAAATATAATACTATATATCCCCTCATGGAATATATTACTGCAGTAATGAGTCCTACTATCAGATTATATGCTGTAGGTTTACATTCACATGACAAAATCAAAGGTTAGATAATTGCACACCTCAGGAAAAAGGAAGAAAACATAGCTGTTAAGATGGTGTGTGCATCAAATAAAAATGATAACAATACACGTCACAAATTCCTTGTGAGTCAAATCTTTTCTCCATATGTCTCCACTTTTTTTAAATGACTTCCACATTTAAACTTGAAACAGACTGACGTTACAAGCAACCTGTAGAGGAGCAATATGATATTTTAGCACAAAGAAAGACAAACACCCTTGACATGTGCATGCTTTCCCTCCATTATTCCTGTTAAAGAAATGTGATACTAGGGTTAAAACAGTCTGCCTTTTCATCTCCCTCCTCTCTATTTACACAACTAGGAAATGACTGATGACAAACCAAAACTATTGTTATTAAATTTCCATGCAAAGCAGTTCTGTAAAATGTGACGATGATGGTAATGAAAACTTGGATCATTAAGTGTAATCCATTTATTTTAGTCACATTTCAGTAATTAGTATTGTTGCAATACCCTGTAAATGGTTAACTGACTAAAAATCTTTGGCTTCACTTTTGAGAACTCCCCTACAGGAGCCCGATGACTTCATGAGTGAATGTGAAACACAGCTGACTACAGCCTTTTGTGCGCATGCACAAGCTTTGTGTGTGAGGTTAACATGAGAAACTGAATTTGGAAGTTATGGGCTCAAATCTCAAAGGGCTTCACTTGACCAGATATCTTTCAGTGGTATTACTAATCAAAAAAGGGGACGGTGTGCTTACGCAGTCTGAAAATATGCCTTATTAAAACCACAGATTTAAAAATGAAAATAAATTAATTAATTTAAAAAAAAACACAAAAAAAAAAAACCCACTCACTGTCTTCAAAAACTTTTTTTTTTTTTTTTTGGTTTAAGGCCCTGGACTGCTGGCCCTGGTTACTGTTGATTATTTCTTTAAATTATCTATATCAACATTCACAAAAACAACAGTTTTACTGTACATACATACTAAGGAAAGATACAGTATGCACTAAAGGAAACCTACATTAATATACAAAGCTGCATAAAGAATCTTTTCCTGTAATAAACACTGACAGATAATTACAGATGGATGTAATGCAATTAAATAATTGGAGAAGGAAAAAATAAACAGTGAAGCGTTCCCACAAAGAGGCGTGTTGACGTCTATTTGACTTCTTAATGGACATGTTCATGGGAGAGAGAGGGGCTTGTATAGACAGCCACCCGGCTATTAGGTTTGGAGGACAGGAAAGATGACAGGGAGTGGACTTTAATGGGGACCAAGGGAAGTGAAGAGGTGAGAAGGGAGATACAATCTAGCCCACAGCTATAGAACAGCAGGAAGTGGAGGGGGGGGGCACCTTACCCTAATCACAAAGGTTGGGGCTATGGTGCAGGCTTTAGATCAACTTTGCTTTAAAGTGGGAGGGGCTCTGTAATTAGTTACTTTATAGCTACAGGATTTCATTATGACATAAAGAGTGGGGTGTATGCCTGGAATGTGTATGTTTGTGTGTCTTAAAGTTGAAGACAGAAATAGAAAAAACTCCATACATCCCTTCTCTTCACCCCCTCTTCCCTCACTCTTGTTGAGTGATATACAGTATATGATCTTGTATCAAGTATGCAGCACTTATCTAAAATATAAGCTGGGCAGTGATGTAACAGTATGTCGTGCCACTTCTTAGCTAGACACACAGGCCTTTAGCAGTTCCTGTTAATACATCAGACACACCTTTGTAGACAACTATCTTTGTCTAATCAGAGACAACATAAAACTGATGAAAACAAAATATACAAAACATCTCAGAAAACAAAAAAAAAAATCATATAAAACAAGTCAAATATGTCCTTCACCATCTACAAGTTTTGTCCCAGTGTTAGATACTGTACATACTTATAGAGAGCTGTCCCTCAAAAGTAGATGAGTCAATGCATCAGTTGAGAAGACTCATACTTTGTGAGTCTACTCACTGCACATTTCTTCTGGCTCCCTCACAGTACACAGAGCAATGCAGGAGCAACAGGCTGTATGGCATGCTGTAAACTTTACAAGCCGAGTCTTGTCTTTACATGACTGAACCACAAAACTAACTGTGATGGAAGTATAGACAGGTAATGGAAACGGAGGGCAGCAGAATGCTGTACAATGTGAGGCAGGGCAGTTGGCCCACTCCGATATGGTGTCTGGCTGACAGTGCTGTCAGCAGTCCAGCAGGAGAGACAGTCTGCAGTGCAGTAGGATTTCATAACTGAGCTATGACCAAGACATCAACTTTTACTTCCTCTGACCACGTGGAAATCCGATGTTTTCACATCCTAGATGATGAACAAAGACATTAAAACCTGAATTTTAAGGAAAAACTTAAGAGTCATGTATAAAAGTATGCATCAGTTAGACGTGCCAACTCTGAGTCAACTCTGAAAATCCTGACTCTGGGACTACCCTAGTATGTAGGTCCTCTGACATCAAAGTGAGGAAGTCAGACCATATTTAACTGTAAGCACTTGACAGTGCTCGCAACACAACCGGTTGGTTGAAAGAAATTAACTAACAAAGTAAGCAAACTAGCAATCCCACAGAAACCCTGAGGTTACACACACATCAAAACAACCTCTGTTCTCAACTGCTCCTCCAGGGCTAGACTTCCAGACAGATAAAGCACAGAGGATCAGTCATAGGGAGACTTTTCATTGATGCAATTTCCGTAAACTGCACTGATAGATTTTCATTGACTGATCTGTCTGCAAACATCAGCTGTCCTCTACTTTTACAGTCAGTATTTCTTTTTTTGCAACAAATGTGTCAGACATGTTTCACCATGCTTCCTCTTCTGTTAAGTGAATAAAAGTTGAAAAACTTTAATATTGGCTTTTTTCCTGTTAAGACTGATAAACAAAGAAACTACCACATTGTCTCAAAATTTTAAAGATAAAAAATTGACATGAGGGCAACTCACAGATATTTGAGGTTTTCCAGATCTTCAAATGCTCCCCTGGGGATCCTTCGTATATGATTGTTGTTGAGGAGACTATGATGAAAAGAAAACAGGTTATTTTGTGGTTACAAGACAGTTACCAGTAGGACAGTAAGTTTGGTCTTGGCTAATTCTAAGTGGAGTATGCCATGTCTATATCAAGACAAGATGCAAGTATAGTGTAATTCGCAGTTTTTTGCATGCTGTTGACCCTTTACCTCTATCACAGTAAAAATATGTTCTTAAGGAGCATCTGGTCAGCTTGTTCACACAACTTCACTTTGTTCTGCAGTTTGACATAAAAATGGTGGCGATTTAAATTAGCACTGTAATGTATAATGGTTTGTAATAATTTCTTCATTCTTTTTGTGTGGTACATTACAAGAACAAAACATTATTGTAGGCATTTGTGCTACCGAACAAACATAAAAAAATGACAAGTTTCTGATTTGAAATCTTTGTCATAGGCTAACTAGAGAAGACAAAAGGCACTCCCCTTCAACTGACATTACAGACAGTATTTCTGTCTGTTAAAGAGTAATACTGGACATGTCACTGTAGCTCAAAGACTGATAGCCTTCAGGATTGCTAAGTCTGTAGAACTGCAGCCTGAAACCACAGAGAACTGTTCAGGATATAAAGCCCTCAACAGTGCAACAGGCTGGCTGCATGGCTGACAGGAAAAGTTGGGCTTTTCTCCTGCCTTAAAGGACTTTTCTTCACTTTGAAACCAAATCTAAGCCACCATGTCCGTGCCCTGCACATATTCTCATGGTTATTAACTACCACGGATAAATAGTGTAACTGAACTGAAGATACATCTTCAGTTGTAGTGTTACACTAAAAGTGCTGTTACTGGTTTTTAAAACAATTTTACCTTACTCCACAGCATGCACAGCAGGCATGGATGAGAAAGCCTCTCAATAATCTTTGCAAAAATTTTGTTTTTGATATATTTTAGCAATCAGCTGAACAGTTTTAAATGTGACCATTTCAAGATACTTATATGGCCACATAAGCTGATGCCACACATTCCTTCAAAATTTCAAAAAAGATTGCTAAACTAATTTTTTGTCCTATAAAAATACAATACTTGAAACATTTCTACTATGCATTATCTTAGCAATGCACCATCTAGCAGGCTTGACATATGATTAATAGCCCTGTGGGTGGAAGTGGAAAAATAAATTCCTCACAGATTACAAGCTGACCTACATGTGTGAAACCACAGCAGAACAGAACAAGAATTTCCCTGTGTATGTAATACAAACAGGACTTTCTGAGGAAGTGACAATCATTCTGCAGAGTGCTGTTTAAAAGTAATGGGCTTGATTAATTTTCAATAGTAGACCTCTTGAGGCACTGAAATTTCTTACCAACAGGTGGTCATTACACTGTAACCACCTTTTACCTCAGTATTCCTTAGGAAACAATCTCATACCAAAAGTGAGGTTATACTATATGTCTACAAAAGTTCACAATTGTGCATGCAGAGTGGGGACTCTGCAGACTTACAGCGTGTTGAGGTTCTTTAATCTTCTGAAGGAACCTGGTTGTATATCCTTGATTTTGTTGAACCTCAGGTCTCTGTAAAACAGAAGGACATATATTCATATTCAAGAAAGTATATCATTAGCTAAACTGCAGAGAAAAACTGTACATAAATTCAGAAGTTATACTTGGAGGATTTCTTAATGTGTAGAAAGCAGACAGTACAGATCTGCATGAACTGAAGTCCACAGCAGAGTCATCTTATAAAAATTCTGAAGGATGATTGGACACATTACTCATCTCACAACAGTGCCTTTGTCAAGCTTTAGTCATGAGAGCAGATTTATATAACATTTACCCAAAACCTAACAACCACAAGGCTAGTCACAACACTAAGCAATCTGTCTCCTGTGTAATGATAATGTAGGCTGACATGACAGTAATCACTCTGGATCTAACAACAAATGAGTTAGTGTGCCAAGAAAGTTACAAACTAAAGACCCTAATACTGCAATTAACCCTGTGAAGTTCATTCTTAACTTCAGGTGGCATTACCAGCCACAGAATATTATGTGGAATTTGTACATCTCATCTGAACAGTGATGTTATGTTTGTGGAATATTTGAGGGTCTAAATCATCTGACTTTCAGCTAAGCCATTTAACAAATGTATTTTTGTAAAATACATTCTGTAGGTGAAACCATCCATTCTTATCAGGAGCATTTATAGAAGCTAAAGAGTAAGTGTATTTAGAAACAATGTTGTATCAGTCCCCTTATATTCATGAAATCATTGACATCCTCTACCAAATTATAGTCTTTATTGATGTTGATTTAATCCAAAAAAAAACAAAACATGGTAGACAAATTGTGCATTATGATTACTGAGAACACCTCCAGCCAAATAGATGAAGAGAGCATTTGGACTGAATCACAAAGTAAATTTATCACTGCACTGAGGAAAGGGAGAACTACATCAACTCTTCTCTTGAATGCCCTACCCCCTTAATAACAGCTTGGACTGTCTACCAGCATTCTTGTTAGCCAATGACCTTACAAAGTAAATAATCTGAGACTGGGTCACACAGACTTAACATACTTCACTGGTTATGCAAAACTGTTAACACACCAGAGTGATGAGAATCCTGAGATCAGTATTTTTTTTAGTTTGGAGAAGAAAAACAGCCTTACTACTTACCCTTTTTCTGTTAAATGATGTCTGATACAACCTGCTATGATTTCCATCCCAAGCATACAGATTGAATTTAGATGCTATATATTAATTAGCTTTGCATTCATTTAGTCTATTTCCCTTCATCCACAGAAGGCAAAGCACCATAAAGCTATACCTTCTTGAGTTTTTGCTTTCTCCTATTTCTGTGAAAATGCAAGCAAAAACAACCAATTGATTTCATAGCCAGTGAAATTTTTATGGGTCATTCTCTCTGTAAAAGCCCACACATATGGATCCAATCAGAGTGAGTCCAACTTTTTCATATGCTGAATTCCTTCAGTAAGTGAGAAACTTCATTAAGTTCTAAATATCAGGGTAACAAGTCAAAATAGTAAGAAAATCAGTAAGTAATTCTTTATTCATATAGCACTTTTCAAAACAAAAGGTTACACAGTGCTTCACAAGGCACACATGAAAACATATAGTACAATGGCAAAAGAATATGGATACATAATTCAATCAAAGATAATACAATTATTAAAAGAATGAGAAGGGCAAGGAAACATCAGTAAAATGCCTTTGAGAAAAGGTAGGTCTCAAGCTGAGATTAAAAAAAAAAAAAAAACTGCAGCATTGCTTATCACAATTTTGAATTAATCAACAGGTTGTAAAACTAAAGCTGGTTTGGACCAAACCATAATACCTCAATTAAAAAGTTTAAACAAGAGTGCTTAGCAAAAACATGTTTGATGTATTTGGAGAATTAAGAAAATGAACAGTCATAAGTATTCTAAATGGAGACAGCGGTGAGGGTCTTCCATGGTATGAACAGGGATCACTGCTAGGTGATGAGGGAAAACATGTCTCTCCAGGCAAGGGCCCAGGGTGCAGAGTTCACTTCCCAGACATGCTGAAGCAGGGGCTGTCTGGCCTGCTGCCACTAGCTCTGAGGGATGAAAGCAGGAGGAGGAAAAAGGGAGCAGGAGAGCAGGGCTACCTGCTGTTTTAGGCAGCACCTGTCGGAGTTGCATAGTGTACCTGAAAGCAATGGTTCTGATTTCTTCTGAAGTGAGACTAAAGTAAAAGGAAGGGTCATGCTTGTTTCACAGATTTCACTTAAAAGCTTGAACTGGCTCGAACAGTATCCTTTTCACTCCGCATATTCAATAGTTTGAGTATGTGGGGTGATTTTCAACAATTTTCAACAAGTGGAGTAGTTTTCAACAAGAGCTGAGAGGTGAGAAACAACACCTCACCAGCTGCAGTTGTCATCAAGCTACCAGCAGAATAAATGTTAAAAAAAAAACAAAAAAAAAAAACAATGGAATCAGCATTTTCAAATACAAATATAGTGAAAAACCAACTCACTAATGAACACTTAGATCAGTGTCTCTGCCTGGCCATCACGCCTTTTATGCCTAAATTTAAAGACAATGAAGCTGTCACATATCCCATGAATACAGAAATACACTATTGGTCAAAGTTTTTAAGAACACCTACATTTTTCCAGTTGTTGCTGAAATTTACATAGTGTAATGTCTCAGTGTATTCTGACATTAAAACATAATAAACAAATAAAAAATAAAGATTAAAAAAAATTAATCTTAAATCCTATATTTAATCTAAATTTTTGACTCATTCAGCAGCCCAACACACTCATTCTTTCTACAATATTTCTTGTCTTTTCCTCACCGTTCTGAAAGAAATATACAGTACAGTACAGTATTGTCCTAAATAGTACAGTTCAATATTTTATTCAATCATGTAATCATAATCTAATTTCCACATCACTGCTGCGTTATGATATTAATAGTTATAAAAGAGCCTATTTGTCAGATACCTGATAAGAAAATACTGGACCACAAATTCAAAAGGACTGCTGTGACACTCATTTGCCAATTTATTCAGTACACTTTGGTAAAACTAATGCAGTACAACACAACAGGCCTGCAATAAATTCTCCCTTCATGAGGATTATAATGTTTAGTTTTTATTGAATCTGTATGAAAGAGGTGTTGATTTATTTTAATGGTCATTCTGGAGGCTGTAATTTGTGGTGCTGTTAAAACGTACTGGGTTATACTGAGAGGCTGATCCTAATATTTTGTCCATCCCATTTATTTAAATTAAGGTTGACAAAATATTAGGAACAGTTTTATGTAGGTTTACCTCATAATTTACACTTACTGACCAGTTTAATTTAAATTACTTTGTGTCATAGTAACCATTTTCCTGAACTGGAGAATCTGTGTTTTTACTGCTTAACTTTACTTAAACAAGGAAATGGGCATGATGTGGATTTATTTCATTACTGGAGTAATACGCACTTTTTTCCCCCCCTACCTGGGGCAGTTTATCACTTACCTTTGTACAATTTATTGGTATTATAGCATTTACTGGACTTGAACTTTTTACATTTCAATAAATACTGGAAAAATTGGGGTGTTCTGAAACTTTTGACCTATACTGAATTAAATTAAATATCATTCGCTTAATCCATTTTTTCTGGACCTGTGACACTGTGGAAACTTGGCAAATGGACCTCTAACACTTGTACCCTTGCTTTACATGCACCTTATTATAGACAAACAGCAGCAAGCCCATGTCTGGCCCTGAAAGTAAAAGAATTTTAAAAATCAATCCTAAACTAAACGGGCAGCCAGTGCAAGGATGCTAAAACAGGGGTGATATGAACACATTTTTTGGACTAAGTTAGGTGGATTCATTTCTGACTGAGACATGTATATAGGAAGTTGCAGTAGTCAAGGTGGGAGAAAATGAAAGGGTGGATGAGTTTCTCCAGATCTGTGGCTGAAATAAGAGACTTAACCTTAGCTATATTTCTCAAATGATAAAAATATGACTGAACAACCCTCTTTATCTGCGGTACAAAACACAAGTGATGATCAAAATTTACACCAAGAGGCTGAGGGCTTAATGTAATTTGCTAGTTCACCTAGGTTTGCCATGATTTGAGTACTTTTTGCGGGGACCAAGTACAATGACCTCAGATTTTGTATGATTTAATCAGAGAAAGTTATCTGCCGCCAGTATTTTATTTCAGCAAGACATTTGTGGACGGTTGCTATGTTAGACTGGTCACCGGGTCTGATTGGGAGATTAAACTGTGTGTCACCGGGGGAACAACATAGAAAAACTTTGTAGGGGATGAAAGTGAGCCAGCCACTGACAGAGAAACATCTATTAGATAGGTAGGAGCTGAACCAATTTGAAGCCACATAGGTGACTCCTGCCCACTTCTCCAGTATATCAATGAGTATGTTATGATCTACTGTGTTGAAAGCAGTGCTGAGGTCTAAAAGAACTAAGATGTAGTAATAAACAGCATCTCCAGCCAATAGAAGATTTACAAACTTTAAGAAGAACTGTCTCAGTACTGTGGAAAGATCAAAAGCCAGACTGGAATATTTTAAATAAATTATTATTTGTTTTATGTGCTAGTAATTGTTTGAACACAATTTTTCTAGGATCTTGGATAAAAACGGATAGTTTGAGATAGGTCTGTAGTTCTCCTGAGTGGGGGGATCTAAGTTAGGTTTTTTTAAGAAGAGGTTTGACTAGAGCAGTTTTAAAATAGCCGGGAACAGTGCCAGAGGTCAGAGAGCTACCTACAATAGATATAAAGAAAAGGATCAATAGTGGGAATAGTCTCCTTTAGTAGTCCTTTAGGAACCACATCAAAGGGGCAACAAATGACTTCATGTGCTTATACCATATCATTAAGTGCAGTTAGAGACACTGATGTAAAAAAGCTGAAAGATAAAACATGAGTTAATGGCCCTGGGGCAGGTAAATTGTGAGGGTAGGTGCTATCATTCTGGGATACGATATTTTCGAATTTATCAGATCATTTTCCCCCAAGTCTTGACTACAGGTGGTGGATGTCCTCCCACAGCTGTGGGTATTGAAGTTGGCAGTCCCCACACGCAGCCATTAGAGCTGAAATCAGTTCAAAAACAACTTACAAAAGCAAGACGATCTTTAAAATGGAAAACTTAAAACAAGGTAGTTCTCTTTCCAATTGTTTTCAGACGTGTGCTCTCACGCTTCTGTTAAAAAATAGTTAAAAAAGTTAAAAAAAAATAGTTAAAATGGTACAAGATCTAAAAGTGTATCAAAAAGATATGGCCTAAAGCTGGATAAAAATTGGATAAAAAGCCAATTACGACAGAGCCTCTAACAGGGAGTCGCAAACGCTGGCACATTAATATACATAACATATACCTGTACTTTCAAACCCCCTTACTAGATATTACTGTGATTACATGTGCTATTGATTGCTGTGGGTGAATGTGAGTTTGTTAACTGAACTATTTTTCTGGGTGGATGGCTATTTTGGCTGTGTGTGTCTCACATCCATGGCTGAGATGAGTGTGCTTGTAGAGAAGGCTAAATAAGCCAAGCGAAGCAGAGTGATGTCTGTGGCAGCAGGGTGTGTTTAGAGCATCAGCTGTCGATGGAAGCTGACCAGAGTGTCCTAGAAATATTGAAGCTGATGACATCAGCATCAATGGATCCCACTAGTGCTCTCAGGCTTGCAGTGAGTCAGACTGAAAAGTTTCTTTTGATCACAGAATTGCAGCACTGGCTCTCTGAGCTGTACCTTGTGTTTGTCTGAGTGATTGTTTTGTCTGCAGATCTGTTAATAAAAACCTTGTGTGTGTACCAAAACCCCACCATGCCCATCCATCATAACCCAGAGACAGTGGGTTATGATGGATGGATGGTTTCCCAAACACATTTACACTAAATGCACTTCATCCCCTAATCAGAGCAACAAGGCTGTTTTTTTATAGGATCTACACTGATAGCAATGCTCCTTTTGCAAGCATGGAAGCAAAAATCCACAATTGTTTTAAAACAATTAAACAGGAAGTAATGACTACAATTTTGTCAGAGGAGTGAGAAGTCTGTAAGGCTGCTTTGGGATGGTTTATTGTAAAGTAACGAGAAAAACAGGAGAAGAATGAGTCAGTCGACAAACGGAAAAAATACAGGATGAAGCATGAAGCACATTTGTAAACAAGGTGTTTGTGCTCAGTTTTTCTAACTAAATGAACTACTTGCTGAGGAATGTCTTACAGATTGCTGAACATTTTATGATAATTTATTCCAGGACTTATTAAATGAGTCTGTTAACTCCTATTAATGTGATTTGATGGCACTTCACCAGAGGAAGCTATAAATCAGCAAGGCCTACAGAGGGGCTGACAGACTAGTCTAGGTTTTGCCTGAAAGTGATAGGCTTCCTTGCCTCAGAATTTGACAATAATAGCACTAATACAGCGAGAGTAGAATAAAAGATCATTTGATTTCTTTTTGAAAACAAAGAAATTTGTCATTTACCTACACAGGATGGTAGGCCCATTATTGAACATGCCATGTTCATAAGAACTGAGTCACAGACAAAGAGAATATTTTAAATAAAAAATAAAGATAGTTTTGTAATGTACTTTTCAAGAGAGACTGAATGCATTATTTTAGCACTAAGTTCCTTTGTTTGCACTGCAGCTTTCTGGCATAAACTAAACTCAAGCATCACATTTCTCAAAAGATAATTAGGATGACCTATTTAAACCAGACAATGCTGACAATCTGCTGCAGTGTTTTGGGTACACTGTGTCTGAGATGAAACTACAGGTCCAGTGGGTGCACTGAGGTGATTTAGGGAGTAACCCCCACACAGAAAATATGGTCAGTGTGTTACTATAAACAATTTAAAATGCCAGGAACACTACTCAGGGGACTGAAAAATTTACAAGACTACAAACACTTATAATTTACATTCCTCATGTAATATCCACAGGATTCACATCAGTTGAGCTCAATACAGACTGAAGTTATCACAAAAATTGCACACAATGGCATTAGAGAAATCACAGACCATGTATAAGGCTTCACCTGCCAAAAGCATCCATGTGGGAGCCCTGTATTTAATGCCCCTTTTTTAAATTTCGATGGTAGTTTTTGAACTTTAAAGGGGAATTTTTGTTCCAAGCCCCGATTAATTGGTTACCTTTGAAATGCCGTCAGATCAGTAATTGTAATTGAAGTAAACTGTTCAAACAACCGTGTGTCCCCCTTAGCCAGTAGAGGTGGGCAATAGGAAAACAAACAAACAAAACAAACAAAAAAAACCAAAAAACAAAAAACTACCAACTAACTGCTAACTATTGCTGTCTGACCTTCTGTTAACTAGAAGCTTCAAGTTCACATAACTACATCAACACATCTGGCCCGAGACAAGATGGGTGCTTCAAAATAAAAGAACCAGTGGTTCCACTTTGATTAATAAATTAAATAGCAACAGTACTTTATTTAATTGAATTATAACAGTATTATTAACTTTAACTTAATTACAAAAGTACTTTAACTTTATCGTAACAGTAGTTTGATTTAACTAACAGAAGACTTCTATGTTGGCATATGGCCTACTGACCTCTTAAGTGGTATTCCTAATGACAGATCATTTTCATTAGCATTGCAATAAAAACTCAGAAAAACTGACTTACATGTGATGTGCATTGTTTCTGGAAATATGACTCATGATATACATAGTATCTGTATGAAGTGAAGTGTATCTCTAATGTGCAGAAACTTTTTCCACGGTCTAGTGTTAAAAAAGTGAACAGAAATTGCAATAAAATCGTAATATCGAATCACAATACTTGAAGAATTGCAATACATATCGAATTGACTCCCAAGTATTGGGATTTTAATGAATCGAGAATTAAGCATATAGTCCCAGCCCTATTAGCCAAGCACCTCAGAGGTTTTGTCTCACACACCCTCTGAGAGCTCATGAATCTTTTAGAGAAGATTTATATACAACGACATTGGCTACATGTGAATCACAGTGATGGGGTTTAAGATGCTGGACTGTTCTGTTTTCTAACTAGCTTGCCACCCATCCAGTTTCAAAGATTCCAGATAGGAAATTATTCACTTAGCAAATAATCTGTGTGATAAGAACTTCATCCCTTATATAGCCACTGACCTCAATTACAAACTTTTTGTTTGACATTGGACAACAGAATATAATCAATTCACAGTTTGTGCAAATTAAGCTGCTAATACTCAGTGCTTTATAAAGATCTTAACAGGGTTTTCCCTACCATTATGACACTTAGGCACAACACCTAAACTGAATGAACAGAAAAAAAACGAGAGTTATCTAATGCTCTGGAGAGAATGGCTTTAATAATAAAACAGCACAGCAGGAAAATGAAACCTTTTGTGTTCATTTGGGGTTCCCAGCACTAACTGCAGGGGTAGAAACAGTGAGATAGATTCCTCTCGGTCGGCTGGAGATGCATACGTTGTGTGAGAGAGGACTCAACTCGCTACAGTAACTCAGACAGCTGGCTAGTGGCTACACCTACTGAGAAAGTGACCTGTCTTGAAATTATTGGCACCCCTGAACTTTAAGTACAGAATATAGAATATATTCAGAAATAAATGCAAATGAACCAATTTCGTATAATCTAAAAATATTTTAATAAAAATGTCCAAGGTTAGTGAGCAAAAGAAAAGAAAGAAACCCCAAAACTTGCATAATAGTGAAAAAATACCAACATAAAATGTACCCCAGACACAATTATTGGCAACCTTCATGAATATTGAATGAATATTAATTTCTGCCACTCTTCCATTGCTATGCAGTCAAGCTCTTTTAAGTTTGCAGGAATCCTTTTTGCAATTGCAGACTTCAGCTCTCTCCAAAGGTTTTCAATGGGATCAAGGTCAGGAGTCATTGCTGGCCAGTTTAAAACAGTCCATCTTTTCCTTTTTGACCACTCTTTTTTGCTGCTGGATGTGTACATTTGGTCGTTTTCCTGCTGAAAGACCCAGGACCTTTGCCTCAAATCTAGTTTTCTGACATTGGCTAAAACATTTTCCACTAAAGTGCTTTGGTGATCTTCTGGTTTCATCATTCCTTTGATACATTCAATGCCTCCAGTACCAGAGCAAGGCAGCCCCACAGCATGACAGAACCTTCACCATGTTTTACTGTAGGTAGGGTGTTCATTTCCTAATAGGCTTCATTTCGTTGCTTATAAACAAACTGAAGCACTGCATTCCCAAAGAGCTCTACTTTGGTTTCATCTGTCCATAGAACATTATTAAAGAATGTGGCCTTCGCCCATGCAGCCCTACTTGGTCAGCCTGAAGCGCTTTAGATGTTTTGGGTTGTGTTTTTTTCCACAATCTGCATCAACCTTTGCAGACTTCTCTCATCGAGTTTCTTTTTAGTGCCACGTCCTGGAAGCGTCTTAACTGTTTTATGAAACTCCTTGATACACACTGTTGAAACAGGGATTTCACAATCTTTGGTGATTGCTTTGTAGCCTTTGGAATTATGTTTTTTGATAATAGCATTTATGATGCTCTCAGAGAGCTCTCTTGTCTTCGTCACTGTGAAAAAAAAACTGGAAACAATCAGCCCTTTTTTATGAAGTATAACCATCATTCATCATTAATTCAGGTCATGTGAAGACAGAAAATTAAGCACAGGTGAGTTTAATTTGTTTACTATATTTGAGGAACTTATTTAAAATACATCAAAAGGATGCCGATCATTGCGTCGAGTGTTAATTTTACGCCTGTATTTTTTTATTTCACTATATGAAAGTATTTTTTTTTTTTGTTCTTCAGTAAGCTTTTAAAATATTTTGTTTTTCCAAATTGGTTAATTTGCATTTATTTCTGAAGATATTCTAAAGTCTGTACTTAAAATTCAAAAAGGTGCCAATAACTTCAGCCAGGACTGTATACTATCTTCCCCACTCTCCTTTTCCCAGCAAGCCAATAATATACTTTTATGTAATGAATGTCAACTGTTTTCCATACTACAGTTAGCAAACTAAGGATTTTAGCCTATCACAAGCATAGTTTTTAGTCAAATAACATCACATTTTCTTGGGGGAGGACCACCAAACCCCCAGACCAAACAACATAAGAGACCAATATAGTCAACTCCAACATCAAAATCAGGGGTAGTGCCAATAAGCATTTTAAATTTAACGTGTACACTGTTTTTGGTTTCACAGACAAAGACAAAATCACCAACAAACCCTGTGTTTTAAAGTGCGGAAAATGTGCACTTTAGCTGGCAAATAGTTGGGGCTAACTACTGCGCTGGATCCATGTGCTGTGACAATTTGTAGCTAAACTGTCAAGACTGTTGCTCTGATGAATAAGTTGAGTTACTGTTTAGAAATTACTGTATAAAATTGAGTGACATGCAGGCTGGAGTGTCCTTGTTAAATAATCAACCACTTGCATAGCATTATCAATGAAAAATATCTAGCACTGCCACTGATATGCTTATATGCAACTGTAGCATTTACCTTATGTTAAGTTTGAATGTTTCTGTGTATTCATAAGGCAAACAAAAATCATATGAAGCAAATGGGGACAACAGCTGCAAGGAAAAATTTCAGAGGAGTTGTCTTTAAATTCTTGCATGAGCTACGACAGTGGCTGAACCTGGCTGCTGCCCAATTCAACCAGCATCTGAATGCCATGTGTGGACCTCTCCTCTCATTCTCTCCCTCCCTAGTCAGGGAAGTCGTTTGGCTCTGTGACACATGCCCAAGTGGGCTTGCCAAGGACTCTCAGGCGTGCGTGAGTCACTCTTAGTTAAACAAGAACATGGCTGGCTCCTCGTTTGGTTTGGAGGAACAGTGAACTAGGATCTCCAAACATGGCTGCAATGGTTCTCTGCAAAACACATACTGTGTAAAAATGACAAGGATTTGTTTGTCAACTGAGTGCTGGTGGACAGCAAGTGCCTAACAAAATCTTACAGAGCCTGAAGGATTTGGACTGCTAAATACAGTTGGGGTACTCACAAATAAAATATGAAATTAAATTATGAATTATTATGAATTAAAAGGAGAACTGATTACCAGGCACAGAATAAGACCCACTCTATTTTAGATGGAAAGCAGAGAACTACTATAGAGTCACTACTATAACAGAGAGCTGACTAAAGAGAACCTTAAGGGGTAGTGCACACACAGTGCACATACTTAGGGAACAATCAACAGAAGTGTTGACCTTTGGTTTGGTACAGCCCTTAAAAATACACCACTAACTGTCTTCTAGGATTTCCTTAACCGCTGTCCCACATCCTATCTTCAGCTGGAAATGTTGAGTAATTGGTCACATACATTTATGGTGATAAAGGACTAGCCAGCACCAGTTATTCACAGTGGCACTCTTTCTCTAGTTCTGACTATTATGACAGTTGACTGAGTTGATAATTTTGTCACTTACTTATTCGCGTGCACTTAACGTCACTTAGCCATGTACTATAAATTACATAGGCTACAGCTGGTAGTAGTGCTCTCCACAGGACTAACACAACAGTCAAACCCAAAATGTTGCGTCATTGTAACAGTAACACTCACTGCACTTTTTTTTTTAAAATTTACTCTGTCCACAATTACAGTGCCATATAGATACAACAATCCATACTTTAGCTTACTTTACCGGCTGCTCATTCAGTAATGTTTTTTATGCCCCCAGGTTTAATGCCAATTCAGCTATTATTCATTCTTTTATTTGTTTGGAAGAAATGTGAAACAGTGTTCCCCCAAATTCAACAGCTGTCCTGCATTGGACGGGCACAGGAAGGGGCCAGTAGAGTTGCTTTCAAAAACTATCTTGGGCCCAATCTCCCTGTGCAAATGAGCAAAGCTTTGGGGATTTCTGGCTTTGCATTCCATAATGCTGCAGAGACTGAGTGCCTCACAAAGCCTGACTGCAGCAAATTCCACACAATGGAACTCCACTTTCTCTCCCTGACTCAATAACATTGTCACTGAGTCAGACCAGGCCACTGTTTTTGGGGAGCTCAAAAGAGGGTGCCACAGAAACTCTCCCTATCAAAGACATTACCAGGCAGAACCATGCTGTGCAATCAAATTTACTGAAATGATTCACCAGCCTTCCTGCACCAACAAACACCAGATTCCACTCATGATCTGGGCACTCATTCCATTCAACACTGCCATTCGCCAAACAAACAGGTACTAAACTGAAAATTGGCCCCACACTGAATAACTGCATCTTTTTAACTTTCTGCAGAACTTCTGTGAAGTATGCCGCTTCAAAATGATTGTTTACAGTACCTGTGTCTAAGAATCTCATCCATCACAGTATAGTAGAAAAAAAACAACTGAAAAACAGCACACATCGGACTACAAGTACTACGCTTGAATCTCAGAGCTGCAAAAGACAATAACAAGAACTAGATCATTAACAGATTGACAACTGACTGATATGTTCCTAGCTCCGTAGACACTTAAGTACATTTTGTAAAGAATGGCTCCAGTGTCACAATGTTGAAACATTATCTTCTTGCATGTCCCATCATATCATTCCACACTTAAAGCACCATAAAAACAAGACAAAAATATATTTCCAAATCATAATAAGCAAACAGCCAAGATGTTCAAATATTGAACACAGGGCTACCGACTTGTGAAATAAAAATCTCCATTACACTGACAAGATTTGATACTACATGTCATACAAGGAAGCAATACTTGTCATAACGAGTCTTTTTCTTGAGCTGCTGAAGTAATACCAGTAAAACAAACTGATTATATTTGATATTGGCAAAAATGGTGCTAATGTACGACTAAAACTCAAGCAAATATCTAAAGATAAGCTGCAGTGTCACTACAGAGAGGAAATGTAATTTACTATCATGCTTCAAACTGAAAGTCCTTAGAGAAAACAGCTGAAAAACAAATGTAGGCCAGAAAGAATTGATAAAAAAAATTTCTGGGGGAAAAACATCCATGTTTCTTGGTCCAAGTGTCATGTAGAAAAGCTCTTGGCATAAAGCCCATGTGCAGTAGTCCTTCTGAGCCAAGACTTTTTATTCTCTACTGCAGTGGCCCAGAGGAAACAGAAAGATGTTTTGAGTTTCAAGTTGAAGACAATAATATTCCATGTTTGAAACTACTTAAAAACAACTGTCAGCTTAGTACCTTCTTTATCTCGACAGTGTTTCGTAATTATAAACATGCATATAGATGCATTATGTATATACACATTGATTTATTTTTTTGGATACAAAAATATACCACGCCTGCCCTTAAAAATACCCTTATTGTTGTTCAGGTGAACCTCAAAAATCCAACAGTAATAACAAAGATAAGCAGTACCTCTCCACATGCTGTACTTCCCCTAGTGTTAAGTAGACTATGGAAAGAACTCTGATGGTGTCCCTAAAATGCTACTTTATTATAAAAGGATCTCAGATGGATGTACACAACAAAATTAAGGACTGAGTTGATAATAGAGGACGTTCAATCCCAAATGAAATTGACTGAAATCATTCCAGCAAGAGTACAGCTTTAAAAATATACCAAGAACGCATAATGTAAAAAACAGATAAATAAGATAATTTTATGATTAACCAACACTGATGTTTAACTATGTTTTGTTAGCCCGAATAACAGAAGTGTACAAATGCTTTATCTTCCCATAATTTTACGCTACCTACACACTAAGGCCTTTATGGTGAATCATCTCACACTCTTAGGATATCATTATTTTAAATTCCTAAAACAGCCTGCTGCCAGGTGGAAGGAGGAATGCAGTTCCTATACCGGTACAGCACATACTGTAGCTTCAGGTCAAGTGTCTATACAACAAAAAAATCTTCACCTTCTATGAATTAATCCTGCAAAGCTCTCCTTAGTTACTACAATATCACTTAAAAGCTAACCAAAAATAAGAGAGAAACACACTGAGAATTAGAAACTGTACACTCCCCTACATATAACGTCCCTGTTCAAAGTGGATTGAAAACATATATTTTCAATCCACTTTGATTAGCATGTTATGAGGTTTCATTTGATAAGCCACAGCAAAAAGACCAAAAAGAACACAACTCTTCCTCACACAACAGTGCCTAGGTGAGCTCAGGTTTGGTGTAGAGGAGTTTTTCACACTGAAGACAACCAGTGATGTGTAGAACATTTAATACAGCAGAATGAGGAAAGGCCAGGTACGAATTGTATTCATGTCCTGACATGACAGCTGAGCAAGGGGGAAAAGCGACAAGTGGCTGAAGCTTCAAAGCTCACCAGCAGGAGTTTCTTGGAAATCACAGCATGGTCACCTGCTATGATCAGCACTCTGATCAGATTTAGACACATCTTACACACAACCTAAACAATCTTTTCATTGCTATGGTCGAGGTTGAACTTTTTCTTTCCTTTGGGGGTATCTAGGCAGGGCTGTACCATGGGTTCCCTTCAAGGCTGTGCCCTGACCCCAAATGGTAGAGGACAAGGCTAATTCTGAGCATGCTGATGTGTTACAGGCTGGCAGAGTTGCTCCTTTGTCCCCTTGCTTACAGCCTGAATGAAGCTATTTATAGACTCATGCATTATGGACTGAAATTCACAAGATTGCAGTGGACAAATAAAGACAAAGGGTGCCACATACTTGGGAGACTGGACAGATCTGGAGCTTTGTGTTCTCTAATTGTTGCTCAGAGACTGAAACCAGCGGAATCATTAAGGAAACTGTTTGGGTGGGTGAATAAGAGTGCTCCTGAAAACCAGGACACATTCACAAGTGCTTGTCAAGTAAGAAGCATTTCCTTCCTTTCATTTCAGAGGGAAAGTCAAACATTGGATTTTAACCTTTGCAACAAAATACCTCCAAGCAAAACGATAGCAAGGAAGCGTCTTAAAAAAAAATGCTCATCATTATGTCCACAGTGTGATTTTAAAGATCCATAGTCCATGGTAAAACACAAGTCTATTGGTCAAGCCTGACCTTGAATAAAGATCTTACCTGGAAATTAAATACACATTTCCCCAAAACATGAAATCTCACCCAATTAACTCTGGGGGAGGAAAGGCTGTGGTTTTTATAAAATAAACTGGACTATGTCTCTCACTTGCAGTCAAATAGTATGTGTTTCATTAGATCTCATTAAGGTATGTCTCAGAGAAGGAGATGTTAACACTTGCAGTGGTTCATCATTCAAAATTCTCTCATGCAGAGACTTATAGTGAAGAGCCCTCCACATTGCTTGCGGCTGATTTCACCAGCTGTGTGACCCTAAAAACCCTTTTCATTAACCTCCATAGCCAACAGCTAAACTCACTGGCAGGTGTCATAAATTTGTGGAATCTTCCCGAGACATTGTAATAACCTCTACAATACCACGGGACACAATTTCCTCAAGCCTTTGTTAAAATTTCAATTTAAATCATCCAAAAAGTTCATTTTATCAGCTTGATTAATTAACCCAAATCATATCAACCATTATAACTCTACCAAAGTCTTTAGATAAGGAGAAATGCCAAGGCTTTCGCTACATGCTTTAAGTATTCAATTGCATTCTCGTCCAGTCTGCCTTGTGGGTTGGTTCCCGTTAAATTTAAGGGAAAAGCTACTTACAGAATGGTGGTCTGAGGAGAAACTGCTGGTACGGTTTCCAGGTTTAGATGCATACATCTCACGGTGGTTCGGAAACATAAACAGCGACTCGGACAACTAAGTACAAACTGTGGTCCGCTAGCGAGCAATAACAAAGCCGCCGCGAGTAGACACTGGGAAAAGAGCTGGCCAGCCCGCAGCGCCATTGCTAGCAGAGAGCTGAGCAGAGCACAGACCGCCAGCTGCCCCTCTCACATACAAACAGCACGTTGGCGCAACTGGGAGAGACAGAGAGGGAGAGAGAGAGGGACAAGTAGGGAAGTGTTACAATCCTATTTAAGGGAAGTCCAACAGAAAGCTGAGTGTAAAAACCTTATGCGCATGGACTTTAATGTTTTTAAATGAGACGCAAATTAGAAACGTATTTGTCTCCACGTATAGCCGACGATATTCGGTTTGCACTTTAAAGTAATCTGAAATGGCACATTTCAAAATTTGCTATAGCGCCCCCAAATCCCACAATTTGGAATATATAAATGAAATGCCGCCATTAAAAATATGATTAATTCACCTGTGTTTGTTCTGACATGTTAACACATCCGCCTGAAAAAGACCTGTTCTTTTCAAATTGGGAAATATGTAATAAAGTAAAGTAAGGAAAGCTCATATTTTCAGTTAGTTTGAAAATGCCCCTGGTGGCGGCTGCAGAGCCTGCCTATAATATGTTTTTATTTTGTCCCACAAGTGGTGCTGTATTCAGAAAAATAAGTGCTCCAGCTGTAATTAGCCACAATAAAAGGTCATGTTTTAGCTACTTTATAAATAATTGTAAAGCGCGGCATCTGCATTATTTAAGCTTGAAAATGGTTACTGAATTACTACTATGTCAAATGAATATTTAGTTTTTATATGACTGAAAAATTAAATTCACCTATCATTCTCTCAGTGAACAATGACGGGCTAATTAGCTTTCGATCAATCACAGGTGTGCATGTTAAAAATGTCCAACTGGCACACCAATCAGAAACGACAACAAGACTGGGGACTAAGCATGCATAAAAATCACCAGTTCAAATAAGTTGACGCTTTTAAAGAGCAGCAACATTTGAATGAAATCATTGTCAACCGTCGCCATTATTATTTGTATAATAATAATAATAATAATAATAATAATAATAATAATAATAATAATAATAATAATTATTATTATTATGGTTATTATTATTATGATTACACTACAGTGTTCCTGTGTTAATAGTTTGGGTTTGGTGACATCTGCTGGTACATGTTGAAATAACATTAACTATCAATACACAAAGATTTTATTTTTTATTTGATGGATCATTACAGAGACTGGCGCTATAGCATAAATTCAATATTTTAAATGTGCCTTTTTTATGCTATGTTTGCACATGTTTGTGCTTTAAATAACATTTAACTAATAATCAGCATGAGTTTAACTGCAAAACAATTAATAGATACTCTTCTGAAAACTGCTTATGTCAATCAGTGACAGACAGTCTCAGCCCTGTTTTCCATCATGGAGCTCTCCCAAACAACCTATAAGCAGACTAGCATTTCCAAATTAAACCACCGCAGTAGCTCACTGTATATACATACAGCCTGCTGATTGTACTATTAACTCAGACTGGAAATCTGCTTAGTATCATTCCACATCCTTATTCCTTATTATCAGGCTGTCCCAACAAATCTTTAAATACTCTCCATGCTGAAGCGTGAGTACTGACAGGAACTAGGAAAAGAGATCACATTTCTCCTGTGTTTGCTTTTCTGCAATGCCTCCCTGTAAAATTCAGAATTTAATTTAAAATCCTCCTCCTCACCTACAAAGCCAGTCACCATCTTATTTTAAAGAGCTCATATTACCCCACTAAAACACTGTGCTGCCACAGGCTCCTCTACTATGGAACCATCTTCCAGTTTTGGTCTGGGACACAGACACCCTCTCCACGTTTAAGAGTAGGCTTAAAACCTTCCTTTTTGATAAAGCTTATCGTAAGGGCTGGCTCAGGCTTGGCTTGAACCATCCTCTAGTTATGCTGCTATAGACCTAGACTGCCGGGGGACTTCCCATGATGCAACAAGCTCCTCTCTCATCCTCTTCCTCTCCCTCTGCACACATTCATATGGAATTATATTATTATATTATAATTATTATAATTTTTTGTTTTATTATTAGTTTCATTATTGTTACACATCTTTATGTTATACGTCTACAGTGCTATGCCCCCCCCCCTCAACCCAGCCACCATGAGCTGGGTTTTGTTCAAGGTTTTTACCTGTTAAAAGGGAGTTTTTCCTTGCCCCTGTCGCCAAGTGCTTGCTCATGTGGGAATGTTGGGTCTCTTTAAATATAACTATAAAGAGTACGGTCTAAGCCTGCTCTATGTGAAAAGTGCACTGAGATAACCTCTGTTATGATTTATATAAATAAAATTGAATTGCAATGAATTGAATCCATGCTCCTGACTGCTAGGGAAGCACTGTTTCAACATATACTGTTTTCCCCAATAAACCAACATATTCTTTTGACTGTGGTATTTCATTATAGATAGCTATAGTGAAAACCCCATCAATGTACATATTCCCTTCATGTGGGCAACTTACTAATATTTTCCTTAGCATTTGTTCATGTTTCAGTAGTGGAAGTGAGAGCTGTGGCTATTTGTCTGGGTAAGCCACAGTGGTGGTGACGAACCAATTACACCAAATTATGTTCACCTCAACAAAATATATATATAAAAAGAGAATTAAAAATCAAAGGGCAAGGCTAATGAAAGATGACACCCAGCTGTTGACATTTAGATATGGGCCGTGTGCTATGCAATATGCCAGTCTGCCAAAGCTTTTGCCAAGGATCATAGACAGACTGGCTACTCTGAAAACTAAAAAAACACTTAATGAAAAGTGGAACAATGCAAGTCCAGAAGCCCAAAGAAGATAAGGAATATGTACAAAATGTTATGGACACTGGCTAGGTAAAGGAATACACATCAGCACACTCTCCAGTATTCTTTATGCACATACTTGACAGAGGTCAGTCTGAAGACTCTTCCTGATTAAAGATGTACATGAAATCTTGGATTGTTATACTTGGGTCTTGATATGTGACCATTGCATTTCTGAAAATCAGGGCTTTGATCATTATCTCTTTAGACATGTTGCAACGTTTAAAAATACAGTACAGGGAATTTTGTACACAGAACCAGGCACCCCAGTATCAAAATAGTTAGGTTCATAACACATACTCACAGTGTCCCCAGTTGGGTTCCTTTGTTTCATGTCATACCCCTGTCTCTCCCTTTGTCTCCAGGCTTTCTCTACACTGTCAAGTGTCAAATAAGGGCAAAAAATCAAAATGGTAACCTTAAAAAAATACAGTAATAAAGGTCCTGTGACCTTTCAAAGATACATACAATCACACTATGCAAATGTGTTAGTGCCAAATTCAAGAATTTACAATGTATTTCGAGAATTTACAATATATTTACACATAAACTCAGACACTTAGAACCTCAAGGTTATATGTTCCCTTTCTGACCTATTAGTAATCCAAGTATGAGTACAAGTAGAAAACAAACTTGTTGCTTGGAATTAACCATGCAGATAGCAGTAGGTTCTTTGTCATGGTACTCTGTCATGTCATACGGTGCAAAGGTATTCAGACCATTCTTGGAATGCCCCAAAAGCTAAAGCACATACCACATAATTGCAACATCCATGGTTTGATTCCTTGCTGGGGACTACTGTTGCATATCTTACCCCTCTCTCTGTCAATGTTTTTTGTTTTTTTCTGTACAATGTGTCAAGTATTGTCAAATAGAGGCAAAAAAATCTGTGTAATGAAAAGAAAAATGATTTATAATTACAGGCCAAGGGTCAAAATAGCTACAGCTCCTACACTGTCTACCCTTCAGATAAACGTCCCCCAAACACCCTTAAAACTGCAAGTCACCCTTTTAACTGCAAAGTCACTGTTTCATTCCACATCCAATGTGCTGAAGTAGAGCCAAAACAACACAACACTTACAGACTGCACTTCACAGGTTTTACACATATAGTAAAAGTCGTTTAATAGTCACAGGGAGTACTACTCAGCCTATGAAAACAGCCTCTGGGAGAGCCTGAGAAAATTACTCAACTGACATCACCTAAGTAAACTCAATACGGGCTTATAAAGACCACAACTTTTTAACAGAAAGCCTCAGTCACAGATTAGGGCTGTGCAGTTTGAAAGTGTTTACCATGCTGGGAGTGTCTAAGAAAGTACACTGCCAAGTTCCATGTGACATACAGGATTCTGTGTAAACTGTCTGTCTTTCGTTCGTCCCCTAACTTTATAGAAAAAGTGATACTAAATTGCTAGATTACAAGATGGGGTATGCCCTGGAATGAGAACGAGACGAGGAGAGAAGGAAAGATTAATATAGATCACGGCCTTGTAGCCTTCTTTAATAGCTCCATTGTGAAGTGAATTATCTTAACTAAAAGACAAACTGAACTGACTGCATCTGATTCCCAAATGATGAGCTAGTCACACAGAGGTATTTCAATAAAACAAGTAAAATAAAATTGTATTTTGCTTGCAATAACAAAATGATGATTTGAGGATAGCTTGCAAATCAGTGGTTATCTTTTTAACTCCATTTAATTTTGGAATATTAACCTGCTTTTCATCATTTAGTCACTGTAATGATTCATCTTTGACAGTTGCACTGCAAAAACTGTGGTGTAATAGTGTATTGTGTAGTTTGGGTTTGCTGACATCTGCTGGTGGAGAGTTCATTGTAAAAGTAAGAATTAAAATGAAGATGGTTTCTGAATTATCAATATGTAATAAGCACACAAACTAAATCATTTTACAGGCCTCTGGCAACACATTTTTTTCTTTATTCAGAGTAAGATGTGTCAACATCCAGCATGACAAAAATTGTACAAAGTTCACGATTTATAAATTAAATATCACAGCAACTTGTGATCTCACACATTTATAGCAAAATTAAAATGTCAACAAATCCATGCTGTGTAGTACAAAAATAAATCAAACTTCAGTTCCACAGAGAACACAATAGTTTATACAAAATCCTGTCTTTGTTAATGGTCACTGAAATCAATCTCAAAATGAATTGGCTCAAATAAAATACAAAACTCTGATGAATTCACAATAATTTATATGAAAAGTCAGCATTCTAAATACTTGACAACCTTTTTGTGTTCCCTATAGATAGTCACAGATAACTCTTTTCAGATTTGTTATTTATGTACCAACATCAGATGAGCGGCCAGTTTGTGCTTTAAAACCCCTTTTCCATTTTTACTGATAATGAGAATTAATTCAAAAACTGGTACTAGCTATTACTCTACTGAAGCATTACTATATTGGCAAAAAGCTGCAGACAAGATGCTGTGGAAAAAGGCCTATGCAGTCATGGATGATGGGTAGTAGAGTCCTGAAGAGGACAGTAAAGTACAATAGATGAGTTTGAATTAGGTGAACGACAAGCACCTTTTGCATTAGCTCTCAAAAAGGCAAATTCTGAACACGATCGCTAACAACTAGAACAACAGAATGGAGGGGTGCATACAGTCAGGCATAAGGACGTTACGCCGGATTGTATCAACCCTCGAAGGTCTCATTTCACCAGACCTTTTCTTCTGCTTTTTTTAAAACCTTGAATTGATTGACTATTTAATCCTTTGTACAGTGATTAGATATAAAGTGCTGCTGGGGGATAACTTCATCTTCCTAAAACATAGCAAAAATGAAATAACATTGTTAATGTTTTTACACTTGATAATAGCCTACAGTATAACTGCTATGGTTATAATCATCCTCTTCTCTGATTTCAAGTCCCTGTTCTTCCTCTCTCAGTGGTACTAAATCAACACCTACAGTGGCTCCAAGCAGTTCGTTGCTCCAATCGTGTGCCAAAGAGGTCACCTGGAAAATTGCACGCCGCCGTACGTAAGGATAATATCTTCAAGGACAAGTGCAAATAGTCTACTGGCACATAAGTGGGGACAGTGACCCTGTAAGTCCCGCTGTCATACTCTATAAATACTCTTTACAAAACCCTCTTTAACCCTCCTTTTAGGTGCTCGGGTACTGCTTTTAGTTCCTGTAAGAACATCAAAACATGGAAACGAAGGTGTCCCTGTGCAAACTTGTACAGAAAAAAAAGTGGAACTCATATACTTTCCCTTCTACATTTCAATGTCCAGTTTCCCTCCTCTTTTTTTAAAAAGACTTTTGTATTAAAAGATTTGTATAAAAATCAATATTTTACATAGGTTATATTAAAAAGATTCATGTTACCCCGCTATGCTTATAAACAAGAAATTGCATATACCCAACCTTTTTTTCCTTTGCAGATTGCTTCCTGTACCTACTATAAACAAATGATTTAATTATTATATTGCTGAGACATTTCTTGATCCTAGCAACACAGGTCTCGAGATTGAGTAGATTTGATACCAGAAAGGCTAGATTGTGGTCTAGGTCATTGTCTTTACACATCATTTCTATTTGAGATTAGTCTAAGGATGAGCATGTGATCATGCATGCACCGCACAGATGTGTTCCTCTAGGAATTAACTGACTCTCCTAGATAATGGGATTTCCACCATCAGGTTTCCGTGTAGTGATGTTTACAATATAACTGTTCATACATACATTCATACATACATCAGGTCAGTTTCTTCTCTGGACTCATTTACAGCACCAATTAAAAGCGCCCCCACCTACAGCTACACATTTTTTTTTCATCAAAACAAAACACAAATGTTTCTGAAGCATTGTCAGAAAGTTTCTTGTTCTTGAACAATCTACACGCAAGAAGAAGGAGAGGAGGAGGAGGAGGAAGAAGAAGAAGAAGAAGAAGAAGAAGAAGAAGAAGAAGAAGAAGAAGAAGAAGAAGAAGAAAACATCTAAAATCATCAATTCCAAAATCACCCATTTGTATTTCACTGTCCAGTTTTTAAATTTAAAATGCTTTCTTGTCAAACAATAAAAAGAACCCACGTTCCATTATCATTAGCTTACTGTTCAGAAATATACACTAAAAATGTGCATACATGAGCAGCTAGAAACATTACATGACACTATGTCAGCTCATATGAAAACGTACAAAATGTGAATGTCCTCAAAAACTATTTTGCGGTTTACTCTTTTTAAGTTCTTCTTCAAAGCAATACCGAAAAGGAAAAGAAAGACAGAAAGAAATTATCTTGAGGTCTTTCTAAGCATAATACCTCTTTTTTTGAGAGAACAGAATTTAAAATATATAACACCATATAAGTTACTGCACCGAACCAAGGAGATCGAACCATCACTGCCTGTTTATATGTGGATTTGATACACCACCCACACCTGCTTTGGGGAAAAAAATCTCCTTTTACTGAATGCTTACACTTGGATCCCTTGAACAGCTTGCTTGATGTTTTCCAAGAGGACTTTGTTTTCTGGACTCTGGTACTGGTCTTGATTTGTGTACATATCTGTTAGAGTGGTCACATAGGCATCAAAGTTCTGCTCGCTTATTGGCTCCTGCAGGACCAAAGACACAACATGGAGGCTATTAGAGGAACACAGAGGTGAGGGAGATGATTTTAGGGAGGTGTCCTAAAATCTTCTTATCAGGTCTTCTCATCACATATCTAAAGTTTCAATAAGAAGTATGTGCAAATATACCCATTTAATGAATTTTTCTGAGTTGTGTCTCAACATGTGAAGAAATGATTGCCAGTTAAAATGCTGCATTGTCTGCCATCCACTGTGTTGTTGAGTAATTCAGTGTTACGAATAAAGCAAACTACTTTCACAGTAACAATTAGAAAAAAAAACAGGAGCACGTGTGTGAAAAAAAATAACTTGAAACCCTTGTCACACATATGTCACATGAAATGAAATGAGCAAATATAGGCCATGATAATACACTGAATGACTAACTGAATAGAACTACTGAATACTGAGCATTACCAATCCATGGCACTCATTCACTTGAATCAAAAATGCTCACCAAGTACATAAAACAAAAAAGTTTCTGGGTTTACTGCATGTTGCGGCCCACCACACATACATATTGGTGTTTTTCCTGATGGCTCTGCCCATGTGGTCTCACTCAGCCGATAGACTTTAAAGTAGGATGACATCACACACTTCAAAACCATTTGTCTAGGCTCTGAGAAAGTTACAATAGGTAAGTATAAAACATCCATGGTCTAAAATTTCATAAAACAAAGAGTAATTGTAGTTTTTTGCAGTTCCAGGTGTTCTGTCAACAGTTTCACAGACGTCTCTTTTAGAGCTGTGGTCTATAGGGAAAATGGGCCGCATCTTTTTTTAAAAATTGCAGTACTGTGAATGACTACTGGGATAACTTCGACGCAAAGCTGAGTGCCAACATCAATAATTCTCTTAGATCACATAACTGACACAATGTAACCTGATAGGACAGAGATCTGATTGATTCCTTGATTCCATCGGGCACAATTAATTATCCTCAATACCCCAAAAGACAAACAAACAAAACAAAAAAAACAACGACAAAAAAACCCAATACTTAATATCTGGTTATTTTTTTTCAAAGAGGGAATTCAAACCACATGAATTCAGTGGTATTTAAATTTCAATAATGTATTCATTTGCTTTTAAGATTCAAAAACATTGGCCTTTCGTTGCTGGCATAACAATGCCATCATTTAGAGAGGAGGTGATATTGAAATACAGAGCATAAACAAAGCAATTTAAATGATATAGTGAGTAATTGACTTACTTGCTGGTGCAACTGTAAGCAGTTGTTATTCCTTATAGGAGGTTCTTTGTGTGCCAGTGGTTTCTATGGAAGGAAAGTAGCGACACATTTCTGTTAGCTTGCTTTGAGAAACTAAGTTGTTATTCTCATTTATAAACACTAGCTGGCAGTATCTGATAATCTGCCTTATACAGAAAACCTCAATTTAACTGGAAAAATAGAAGCTGGACATAGATGAGGACATACAAGACATTAACACAAAGGCAGAGCTAGCCCAACCCATGGCATAAGAGTGGCCCACTGGTGTTATGAGGAGGTATTATTTGTAAAATTCTAAGCACTTAAATTCATTTCACTCCAATGTCATCAACATTTTTTTTTTAAATCTTAACTGCCTAAATATAAAAGAGGATGTGATTATAAAAATGTCTTGCCACTTAGCCAAGGATTTTTAACTGAGCTTTAATTCATTCCTTTGTCTGTGAATGGTAACTTATCCATTATGGAAGAGGATATTGTGAGAGAATGGCATTGTGAAGGATAAAACAGGGAAAATAGTGTGTGATTACTATGACACTGTTGGCATCTCTTTTTGTGTTATCTTCAAAAGTCAAAATAAAAAAGATAGAATGATAGCAGAGAGAATACGGTGTTTGAAGCACCTGGATATTTTGTCAGTGATAATTCTACAAAAAACAGGTTTTCATCCTCAAAAATGTCCACAGTCAGAATTAAAATGAATATATTTCTTTGGAAAATTCAACCTAGTTGCAATATACTCTACAATAAAGCCTTTAATAATCATACCTCTCTGAAAAAACAGACAAAACCTCAATATATACTGTATACACTTTTGTTTAATGTGAACAGTTGAATGTAGAAATGATTTTCAGTTCTTGGAGTTGCTACTGCTGTGAAAAAACTACATGCCCAGTCAAATCTAATTTCACAACTCCCCCTCACTGTTTGGAAAGACAAGCAATGCTCCACATTTTTGACTAAGCATGCACAATAGGCTGTGGTTAAATACACAAATAAATGAATAAGCTGCTATAATGCTATAGTTAGCTATATTCTGCAACTTGCTGGCTTGCCGTTCCTGGTGACCCTTACCATATGAGGGAGCTGGACATTAGCTAAACTGTTAATCAGTGACTGGCTGAGGTTGGCCAGCTCATGCAGGAGAGATTCATTTTGCTGTTCAATCACCTTGTTTTCCTCCTCTATGGACTTCAGGTTGGACTCCATTGTTGTAATCTGAGGAAAGGAAGGGTGGATAACAGGATGTTACAGTATGTTGTATTCACAGACAGGTAAACACCACTGCTGACTCAGATACACACAGGCCGATGGATGTAGCAGACAGGAAGTGATTTACCTGCGTTCGAAGTTTGATCATGTCTGCCTCCACTTGTGAATTAGATTCACTTAAATCTTTGATTTCCTCATCCAGCTGTTTGATCTCCTCTTCATGCTCCAGCCCTACAGAGGAGGAGCAGCATTAGCACCGACACTTTACTGCAAAACCTCAGTCATAACTTAGATTAACAGCCTTTATGCTTAGACTGAAGTAATTAAAAGTGACTCTAGCAAAGTAAGAATTCTGCTGGACATTGTGTGTGACTGTCTTCCCCTTTACACTAGAACTGTGTCAGGTCATTTTAGCTGACTAAGCCTCAACAATCTCACAGACAAATTACATTATGATCTTGTCACATTCCTTCATGAAGCATTGAAATTCACTGCAGTCCTTGTTGAAGGGCTAGCAAAAACAGATGGAGAACACAACTAGAAGCTAGCTCAGCTATTATATGTATAATTACTGCCATGTAAGCCCAGCTCTGTTCTTCCAGATTGAAGGTACTCTTCTCATTATTTACACCCTTCTCCTGAATGGCAGTTTATTTCCAATTTAAGCCTTTACTTTGTTGCTGCTCGCCACACTCACAAACCCTCCTGATTGGTTTAGAATATGAAACTCTGTACAGAAAATCATTCCACATCCATGCTCCTGATTGGCTGTATTGTGTGGGTGAGTGGTAGTTGTAGTTACCGTTGCTGGCACGTTGCTGCTTTATTGTTAGCATTTCCACTCCAGAGAGCCTGGCTTTCCTCATGGCGGAGGTGGCACGTGGACAACCCGACAGACTGGAGGCAGCAACAAGAAGGAAGGACTGTTTTACTATATTCTACACACACAATGAACCAATGTAGTTTATAGACTGTTGGGTTTTATATAGAGAGAGGTTGAGAAGCAATATTCCATCACTGTCAGTCTTAAAGGGGTACTACAGCAATTTAGTATTGCACTTAAATGTAGTTTGGGGACTCACAAAAAAGACATGGAAAAAGAGTGGTCAAAATTGATGCTGCAGAGGCCAAGATACCCTAACTTTTGGTCAACTAGTAGTAAATGGGTCAAACTCCAAAAACACTTGATCCTACAGCACCCATAATGCAACCAATCACATCTTTCTGTTAGACCTTCCTGGACTGGTAAACCCCCATGTCTTTCAAACTCCACACTGCTAGTTTGCTACGCAGGCTTTCTGTTAAGGGTTTGTAGTCTCTAAACCCAAGCCAACATACCCTGATAACATCAGGGGTTATTTTCTCAGACTTGAAAAAAACTATTTCAGAGCCTACAGAAGACAAAATACAACTATTTTCAGAGGCAGAGTAGTGCTCACTCCTCATGACAGGTAAGCCACTCTTAATGTGTAAGGTCGATGGAATGCCCCTTCAAAGCTTGGTGTATCAACCATACTGAATCATTGTTCATATCCTTTCTTGTAAGTTCCGAAGTAGGAATAGAATGTTAAACTACATCTGTAGTCTTCAATTACTGTATTTTTGTTACAGAAAGAAGGTTTAGACTATAGTTGGCAACATATACCTTGCCCCATATGTCGTGATCCAGGAAATCTGCATATTTCTTTAATTGTATTATATTGGTTATATTTAAAAATACACTGGAGATATGTTTCGGATACATAAAAATACTCTTCTTTGAATAACAATTTGTACTTAATTTGTTTTTTCCAAACAAAAGCTCAATTACCGTGTTAAAAATTCTTACAACTACACACAAGACATCTCCCACTACACTGAAAAGTCCATTCTCAGCGTATGTGCACAGGTTTCAAGTTTTCATATCACTTGTGGAAGTTGCATATTGTACTGTGATTGGCTTTCAAACTAATTGTGATGTCAAAAAAACATGCTTATAGGTATACATCTTAAAGGCCCTGAAAAGCTATGTTCTCAATCAGCTACCTTAATAACTAGGGTCTCTTTTGAACTGTTGTTGTTATTTCACGAGACATTTCTGTTGTTAATTTGACATATTTTAGTTTTATATTTTAATCCAAATCTGATGGCAGTTGGTGGGTTGTTCGTTTAATTGACAGAAAACTCAATTAAATATGATCAAACCACACCCACACAGTCTTTAAGGATCACATTAGCTGGTTTTTGAGAGCTAGACTCTTACTAAATAATATATAAGGATGTTTTATTGCAAACTTTGATTGTTGTATCTAAGATTACTGAAAATTACAAGTTCTCTGGGGGCTTTGGACTAATATTTACGATGAGCACAGAAAAACTTTGTCTTCAGCAAATGAATAGCATCATTCTGCACAGTGAAGCAAAAACTATAAGAAACACACATTTTTGAGTGGAAGGGGCCTTAAAATTAAATTACATAAGTTATTTAGTACTGCAGCCATGTTCCCTTGACCCACCTCCGATGTGTCAGGAAACTGCCGCTGACATGGCCTGAGCCATCACAGCCTGGTGTAGGGCAGGACATGCCCTCTGTCTTGCCAGACTTCCATGTGAACTGAATGCCGTTTAGATAGCCATCCTTTTGTCTCTTGGCTGCTATGGGGCATCCAGATGCACTTCTGTGGGATGCATACTTCCCTGTCACATGTCCCTGACCATCACAACCTGGGACTGGACACCTAGGGGGAAAGAGGGAAATGTTCTCAGAGGAAACTTATTCAATGGTTTGATTCATTTTAAATGTTTAACTCACATCTATGCATTTAACCACAACCTTCATTTGCTTACAAATTCATACACTATGGCATATTTCATTTTTTCTGTTTCCAGTTATCCCCTTTGCTTTGATATAAACAAAGATATGATAATCTTATTTTAAATTTGTCCCAGATGGCAGCCTTATCACACTTTTGGAATGCTGACTGTGCATCAAAACCAGTGTTAATCGGATGCAATGAGGCAGTAAATTATTCCAAATGTCACACCCAGTGAAATGGATTTGACTGAATGACTAAAGCTAGCATCAGCTGTGAAACTATCAGATGTGTCTGCAAATAGCTGGTTTTAATCCAACTCCATGGCTTTCTGTCTGCAATAAAAGATAGAGGGGGTATTGTATGCAGTATTTGAATATATTTGATAGAATTTCCCCTTGTAAATATAGATCAGAAGTCAAAGGAATTTGCTTAACTAATCCATCCAAGCAGGCCTTCCAAAATCTTAACCCGGAATGGCCAGAGTAAGTTACATTGCACTGCTTCCAATATAAAGTTATTTTTCCAATACAGATAGCAAAAATGTGCCACAATGAAGAGCGGTGACAGTTAAAAAATTGTATAAACAGTGTTTTTATACATGTTTATTTGAGTTCAGACCTCCCTACAATGAATAAGAACAGAATTTATTGACCACTGTGATAATATCACAATCTAATCTGTTTATCACCTTTCAGTGTCCCATATTTGGATCGTTTACCCATTTAAAATGAGAAAATGTATAATCTAGGATCAGCTTCCCATTTGCTTGACTCTATCAATATACCTCTATAAGATGATACAGACAGGTGACAAACTAAAGTAAAAACCAACATCAATTGTCTTAGTAAGGTTTTGGGCCACCACAGCTTTGTGTTTTCTGAAACTACTGGAAGGATGGAACACCATTCTTCAAAGATATTCTATACTATCAGAATGTTGAGGAATCATTCACCACTGCCAAAACATTGTTTTCATAAGACTGTTCCACTGCCTTTAACACCCTCAGTGTGTTTTCTGAACCTAAAATAGTCAAAAATTTTCAATTTCTTAATTCTCAATTCTTAAACCATAATTTAATCCACAGATGGAGTTGTTTCCTACTTTTCAAGTTAGTCAATAGTTTTGGTTCCTCAGGTACTGCCCTTGTTGCTGAATCTCTGTGTCCAAGTACTGATGATATATTTTAGGAGCACTAATTATGAATAAATTCATTTTTTCCAAGAAAATCTTGTTAACTGGTTATTTCTTAGTTTCACGATTAAATTTCTTTTTTCTCCCTTTGTCCATCACTTTTACTAGTGAACGCTTAAACCTTTTTTAGGCTGCAGGGTAAATTAAATCTCTTTTGTTTCTCTCTATAATATTGTAAGGTCTTGACCTTACTCTGTAAAGTGCCTTGAGATAATGTAGGTTATGATTTGGCGCTATATAAATAAAATTGAATTGAATTGAATTGAAATCTCAGCATTGGATTTAAACTAATGAAAGCTTGCCTGTAACATTTTACTCTCTACAGATGTGTGAATTACTTTGGGTGATGACTCATGATGGTGTAAGAAATACTGCTCTAGAAAGTGCTTTGCATTCTTGCTAACCTCTCCCTGGACTGCACCTTTCCTTATCTTCTGAGGGAAACTTTGGATACCAGTTCAAGGCATAAATGTTTCAGTCGCCTGAACCAGATATCTGCTCACAACACCACATCAGTTGCCTGGGAGCCTAATCTGGCAGCAAATAAATTCAGAGCTGTGCTGTTGAGGCTAACATCCACCAATCTGTTCTGTAACAATTTTTAGGAGCCCAATTGACTGTCATCCAGGAATGTATAATGTCCAGCAGGGAGGGCCTGTTGAGGGCAGTTTTGTGCTGCATGTCATAGTGGCAGCAGAACAGGTTAGGAACTATATGAAAATTATTGGGCTGGGGAGGGAGGCTGAACCTAATGTTTCATGTTTTAAATAAGCAAGACCCTCCCCCATGGTATTAATATTGTCTTGGACTTTTGTTTGTGTTTCATTCTTGTGTTTTCATTCTCCTGATTCTTTAGATTCTTGATTCTTTTTAATTAATAGTGAATTTCAATATTTTACAGAGATATTTGAATGTCAAAAGAACATACTGACAGGGATACCTGTGGCAAACTGTCCTCAGAATCCAACAAAATGACATGATCAAGAATGGCTAAAGTGTGTTGCTGCACCAGCAGAAATCAATGCAGCTGCAGGGCTGAGGCCTGAGAAGCCCATTGTGGAATTTAGGTAGAGTCCAATCAATTTCTCTCTGCCTCTATCTCTCCCTCTCTGTTTGCCTCTCTGTCTTTTTATAACTAGGTGTCTGCAGTTCACTGGAGACTGCAGAATCCCCCCTTTAAACTGCTACAAGCCTGCACTTTTGAAGTTTCCCCTGCAACCTTTAGATTTGAATTGAAACTTTACACTCATAGCACATTTGTCTTGTCAGAGCTAATACTAATTTATTCTTGTTTGCATCAGTGCATGTCAAAGAGCAATGTCCTGATTTCTGATCAGAACATTGCTCCTTTTTCCCATTGACACAGTTTCCTTGCATAATTTAAGAACAGGAAAAGTAAAATCATATGTTATTTTTCATATTTCACATGGGAAATGTGTAAAGTAAGTTGAGAACAATGAGCTGTGTTGGTAGCAGGTTGTATCAGTATCAAGATTTTAAAGGGAGACAGAAGACTGATGATCAGTGTCTGTATTGTACCTGATAGGCTCCTGGTCCTCCTTGTTCTCTTTACTGTGGATGATCTTTATCCCACTTTTCCTGGCTCGCGGACACCCTGAGAGACTGTTAAAAAAATGACAATGTTACAAAGTTGAAGAATAAAGTGTGTGTGTGTGTGTGTGTGTGTGTGTGTGTGTGTGTGTGTGTGTGTGATTGTGTGTGTGTGTGTGTGTGTGTGTGTGTGTGTGTGTGTGTGTGTGTGTGTGTGTGTGTGTGTTTGAGATTTGTTGAGAAAAGGGAGGAATTGGTTCATGTATGTATGCTGTAGGAGGTGTGTATGTACCTTCTGTGTGAGGCGTAGTTGCCAGTGATATGTCCCGAACCATCGCACCCTGGTGTCGGGCACCTGGGGCAGAAAAAACAAAAAGGGCTCAGGGCCTGGAGCAGAAGTGCAATATCTTAAGAATTTCCAATACCCAGAGCTATTAAGATTAAATAAATATATAAATATACAGTAAATAAGTTATATCTTTAGTTCTTACAACTATAACAGGTGATTCCAGGATTGTCCAGGCCAGTGGCTACAGCATAGGCAAGATATAGTGTAAATTTTCTGCTTGTTCACTGTCAGTTTTTCTGTGCTGCTGAACCTTTTAAGATTTCAACATTCCTTACCTTTAAGGTAAAATAAATACAAATTATCTAGCTTAGGTTTTTGAGTACCCCCCAAAAAAAATTATTTTGAGGGGTTCAGGAGGTTCTAGGCAACTCACTGTATTTCCCTGGTTATAATTAATAGATTGGTTAGGAATAAGGCTGGGGATATTCTATATTTTTCTTACTGTCATAAATACCAACAATGTTTTAGCCAGTCTCTTCTTGGTTACTACTGAAGACTTTAAAATTTAAAACTGGTATATAGCTTTATTTAAAAAAAAAGACTAAATATTTTGAGTGGAGGATTAATACACATTAAATGTCTTGTGGGTATTTGGGGCAGGAGGACGTCGTATGTGGCATTGTATCAAAATAAACTATGGTGTGTACGTTCATGGTAATGTAGGAACGTGTCACCCAGTGCAATAGCGTGGCTCAGTGATATGTTTTTAATAGTTTTTGAACAACAATGGAGCTCTATAGCACAGAGGACTAAGATATATCAGGCTTTGGATACAAAAACAATATTTTTTGGTAGGATCAATTCATTGTTGGTTTTTTACAACTTTTAGCACTTACATGAACTAACACTAATAAGGCTGACCTTATGCTAGGCAGAATGACCAAGATATACAAATCATACATATCAGTATATTATATCAGCGAGTCCTCTCACGTCTTACTTGAGCTCTTGTGCGTTGTTGGCCAGCATACTTCGAATGCTTTTATCAGCTAAAGGGCAACCTGAGAGACTGAAAAATACACCAGTGGTACATTAGTTTCACCAAAATGACAACACACCCCAACCACTGTGACACAAAGCACTCTCAGCCTGCAATCATTTCTACAAATACAAAAAAAGCATACATAAAACATCAATCAGGAAATGCAAAAAAGCCATGATGCAAGTGCAGGGAGTTGATTAGAAAATATTAACCCTCGGAGTATTTGTATTCATATGTAACAACAAGGAGGACTTTTTTCATGCATGTTCTGCTCTGCACTGTATTCAAACAGGACTGAGTGAATAAAAAATATTAAATTAAAGAGACGGAAGACTAGAACTTAGTCAGAATTGGGAGCTTGTTCAGGGGAAATCTCCTCTACATGCAACCATGTCAGCTTCCTCAATTATATCATTCAGTCCTTGCAGACTCATCTCACACTGTAACACTCATCAATTCCGCTTAAGTCCTCTTGCTCTGAATGGTAAATGCTTAGTCTGAATTGCACTATGGGAAGGGCTTGGAGGACTGAATAACGTCAGCTTAGAAGGCTTTACACATAACCCATTGAGAAATAATTTTGTCCCAGGGCTTAGTTTAAAAATTAGCATGTATCCATATTTTAATTAATTTAGTCTTATTATTTATTTAGTATAAATTTATTATCTTATGATACCATTGTTCTAGGATGTCAAGTTGCCAATAGTCAAATGGCTAACAAATAACAGAAAGAGACATTCTGCCTACAGGTGTTTGACAGCATAGTCGAGGTAAGCTGAAAACAATAAAGAGAAATAGACTTAGAATCCACCAGGAGAAACAAGTCACACCTTCGATGTGAGGCGAAATTGCTCGTCAAGTGACCACTTCCATCACACCCCGGTGTGGGACATCTGCCACCGGAAAAATAGACAGATTTATAATCCCAAAGGGAAGGAGAAGAAAATGTGAAAATTAGAGAAAAAAAGAGGTTGTCTCTGATTTTTTGGTTTTCATTGTTTCCAGTTTAGCTTCACTGTCTGTAAAAAATATTGTGGTTCCTGAGCTCAGCTACGCTTGATATGGCATGATACTGACAACTACTGTTGTGTCTTATAAAGATAAAGCATCAAAAGAGGGAAACTAGGAGCTACCAGCTCTAAGATCAGTGTGGACAAATGGATAAAGCTGTTAAATAAACGTCATATAGCAAGCCACTGGCAGCAGCACAGGATGGGGGAGGGAGAGAGAAAGAAAGGTGGTTCTCTGAGGTTAACTGAAGCACAAAGAAGGATGAAGACAAAAGAAAGAAGTAAGATTGGGAGAAAAGCAGAGCATGAGTGGGGAGAAGCAAGTGGGGTCAGTTGGATAGGAAGAACACTGGGATGTTGGGAAGAGTAGGAGGGCTCTTACGTTATCAGGTCCTTCTTACTCTCCTTGCACTGGATATACTTGGGCTTGGGGCTGGGCATGTTAACATCTGTGGTGTAGGAGCGGTCCTCCAGCAGGTCATGGAAGGGATCCAGGTCATCCGGCTGAGGTTGGGAGGGAACAGAGAGAAAAGAGGAGGAAGAGATGAAAGGGGAGGAGAGAGATAAAGAGGGATTTTTTGTCACTCCATCATTATACATTTTTAAGAAATTGTGCTTGGATGCACGTATTAAAAAACACGTGTACTCAGCAGTCTGAAAGTCGGAATGCATTTTATGAACTGCCACATGATGAAAACTCGGATTTTAGAGTTTCTTTTTCCCTCACTTTCCTTACCCTGTTTTTTTCACATACACATACATACATGCACATACACATGTACACACACACACATACCTACCCTATACATGCACACCTGTCAGCCCATAGTGTCTTGTTTAATTGAGTGCACACACTGCCTGACTATTGAACCTCACCTGTCAGTCTAACAGAGGTAGAAAATAGAATGTGAAATAGAATGTGAAATAATGACTCAGTGCCAAATCAACAGGTTCTGTGTGTGTATGTGTGTGTGTATGTGTGTGTGTTTGTGGGATCGCTCGCAGGTATGTACATGTTCACAGAGTATTCCTGTGTGCCTGCGAGTACAGAACATTCAGGGAGTTGGCAGGGTATATTCTTGTAATGCAACAATCAGTCACTAGATGGCACTGTGGTGCAACGTAAGACCACTGTTGCCTGTCTTACTGTGGAGCTGTGATTTGTCTGCAGTGCATACAACCAGGGCACACTGGCTGTTGATGCAAATCCTCTTTTCTTTCTTCCATGCTTGCAGTGTATATACACTAATGCCCATAAAGAGACAGGCCCAGATACAGCCCAAATTATCCAGCGCTCAAGCTGTCGCGGAGTGTGTGATGCTGGGTCGGCCAGCGAGCTTCTCCAATTAAAGGGAGCGTTAGGCTGAGGCAGACAGGGAGGAGAACGACACATGCATACATACAGAGATGCAGAGCAAAAAGTAGGCTAGGGATGAAACTCGCATATACACGCAGACACACTCCCAAAGAGACATGGGTACAGACATGCATACACTCAAATGAATATTCACATCTCACATACACCAACAGAAGCACATGTACGGTACATGCAAGCGCCTCTACACACCAACAGGCGCACCCAGCAGTGCTGCATTGATTTCCAGCAGTTCTTTGATGAGATGAGCCATTCCGATTCCCTCCCAAGGTGCTACTTTGCATAATTCATTTTTGAGAAGAGCGAAATGTAAAAACAGAAAGCCAGCATGCGGGGAGCATGATACAAACAGAGAAGATACCTCTGTGCATGGCAATGCTGACATCAATTAACATGCAAATTCATTAGGTTTCCCTCAAAAATCCCTAATATGACTCTCTAATGAAATTTCCAAATATAACAGTGAGACAGACAGGGAGGTAAAAAAAAACCTAGAAGACAATCAGATGGCAAGGCAAATGTTTGACTTGGAGACACTGTGTTGATTCAGTGGTTTGGAGGGAGATAATTTGGGCTGAAACACATGGAACAGATAGTATAACTGTCCAACTGTACGGTCTATCAACTTCAAAAACCACAAACTATCATATACTACTGCTTTCTACTTATCATCAACATCACAGCTATCAGTCATTTGTCTCTAATCTCTCTGTTTAATTCTTCTCTTCATCACTAGTCATCATTTCTACCTTGATCCTCGTATCATCATGAACATCTTTAAGGAAATTCAATATGTGATGGATCATTTTGAGGCAAAGAGGAGCGTAATCTTATGGGTTTAGTTGATCAAAAATGAAGTATTTGCATAAGTGAGAATAATGACAAAATGTGGAATTCTGCTTCATATAGCACAATTTTTAAGGACTTTTAAAGTGACTCAACCTTTATAGGCAGCCTCTTCTCTTTTTTTAAAGACATTGAATGATTAACTTCAGCCAGTGATCTACCCTCTTTCCTAAAAAAATGATACATAGCATGAATACTAATTTATCTGGCCACAACCAGATATTCATGGTCAAATGAATGTACAACACAGTCCTTGTTATTTTCCCCTTTACCTCTTTCTCGTCCTCATCTATGTGTTTGATCTTGGTGTAGTCTACTGGCAGGTCCCAGCAGTCAGTGGCATCCCCCATGCCGTAGCAGCGGGAGCCCAGCAGGGCAGCTTGCCTCTGGGGGGACATGGGTTCTAGAGGGGTGAGCACAGAGTCCCCTCCACCACCACCACCGCTGCACAGACGCTTGCTCATACTCAGGTCCAACGTACCGTTCTCATCAACATCTAGACCGGGACTCTGGGAGGCGTATGTGGATGTGAAATTTGTGCATGTGTATGTTTGTAGGGGTAAAGTCAAGTCAGTGTATGTGGAGGAGATGGGTGTGTACATGTTGAGTTTTCAGTCAGATGATTATGAGGAAGGGTAAAAGGATATATAGAACATAAGGAGGCAGGGATGGAGAGAAAGGGATAAAAGAGAGAGAGAGTTTCTGATTAAATAGCAGTCAAACATTTTCAAATTCTAGGATCAGAGCTGGGCAAAACAGTAGCTGAATACATAGTGAATACTAAAGAAGTACATGAAAAGTGCTTGAATTCTCTGTTCCTCCAATGATGTGCTCACTTTTGAACCTTTCAGATGTCTGGAAAGATGGATCAAGAACACTTGCAGTTCAAATATCCGAAACAATATTCCAATTTATTTTTTGCCCAACTCTGTCTACCATAAAACATGAGATAGTTGCAGTGTACAGTAATAACATAGCGTTACACTCATAAGAGGGTCAAAAGAAGAAGAAGTCATCAGTGCTCCAGGACGAATGCATCCCTCTGTGAACCCCTCCTTTCCTCTTTCTTTCTCTCTCTGGTTCTCTCTTTCCCTCCATCCCATTATAGTCTGTACTTTGCATTCAGAAGGATGTGAGTGTGAATGACTTTCTATTGTGTGTTTGAGCCTAATGTGAGTGGACATCACATGAGGGCAGGGGCTGAGGGTTAGAGGTGGAGTTCAGAGCAGTGATGAGCAGCAGTGGCTGGAACTAGACTGCTGCAATCCCAAAAACAGAGGCTGAACTGTACTTCGTGCTGGAAAAAAGCGGGCCACATCCAATATGATCGACTGCTCACTAAAGCATATACCTAATCTCCTGAGTGTATGTTTGTATATAAAGTTATGCATGCATTTGTTTTCTTTTATTTAGATCTGGCACATACTTTATACCAAAAGCTTCCCTGACCCTCCGGGATTATGTTTTGGCAGGTATGTGCATGGGTTTATGTCCTCGCTCTGATTAATATCTTTCTCTTTTTTCATCTGCCCTCTCCTCCTCATTCTCCTTGCTCCTTTTGCTCCCTTTCATGAGTAGGAATGCCTGCTCTAATGCTTATTTCAGCCGACAGTGTCCCTGGGGGTGGATTCTCCTGGTGTCTGAAGCCAAAACCTCTGTGACGCACATTGACTCAAATGCACAGGGTGATACTGCAAGAACTGTGGCTGAACCAAGGACTTAAAAATAGTAGGAAAAAAGGGCAGTAAAACACTATTACTGCTAGGTCATTAGCCTGTGGAATAAAATAACTCACTGTGAACTACAGCTACTATTAAAACTCAGGAATCATGCCAGACAGACAAACATTGAGGTGCTGGGCTGCTAAACACAAAGACTGTTCATTATAAGGCTGAACAAGCAACACAAACTGAGATTTTACAATAGCACTTGTCTACAAAACTGTACAAACTGTGCAAACAAAAGCTGACACTACTCCATGATGTAGGTGTCTGCTTCTATTAAACACACACTCACTATTAAAACTCCACTAAATGTTCAAACGTAGGTTTGGCTACGGGTTTCAAAAAGAAAAAGAAGGAATTAGAAGATGAGTACAAGGAGTGTAAGAGCAATAGACACAGTCTCTGTTATGTAAAGGTCAAGTTGCTGAGTAATATATCCAAGAGCACACACTCGTTGTGTGTTGTTTTGACTCGTCTTGTCCTCGTGAATATGCTCAGCAGATGGCCCTCTCCTTGTCAGCAATTGTATTGTATGTCACTGTCCAATTAACGCGACCCACCCCTTCATATTGAATTAACAAGGATAATATTCGAGGATGCACCCCACCTCCTTCATTAGAGACCACCCCTTCTCATTCTGATCTCCCTGTAACCCCTGACCTCTGTTGCCATGACGATGCTGGGAGGAAGCAGGCCAGAAACAGAGTTCTCCATGTGACGCAAGACAGATTTGACTACAATCTGCCAATTAAGCTCAATTAAATAATTTTGGTCCCTGGATTTAAGAATGGTGCATGTACCTGCCTGGAAGGTAAAAACACATGAAAGTATACTACAGTATGGTATGCTTTGAAATGTAATTGTATTAATGTTAAGTGTATTACCGATTTGTAGTACAACAAATAATTTATGTAAAAACACAGGTATAGTCTTTTATAGGTATGTTTCCCCAACTTTGGGTGGAGCTGCTACTTGACTCCATAGACCAGTGGTTCCCAACCTGAGAGTCAGCACCCCTCTAAAAGGTCACAAGAAAATTTAGAGGGGTCACAAGATAGAAAAATATTGTTTTGCTGCTGAAATTTATATTTTTTTTGTGATTGTTCAATAATCTTTGCTCTTTGATTATAATTCCACTGAACTGCTCACAACTCAGAGATATAGTCAATATAGTTCATTTAAGGGTCACCAGCCAAAAGTTCGGAGACCACTGCCAGAGTAGGCTAATCTCGATGGTCAACATACCTTGCACTCAAAAACATAAATTACTTTTGGTAAGAGGGGATTCCCCAGAAACTGAAATAACATCAGTTTCTGTTTCTAACTATCAAGCTTCATTTGGCATGTGTCTTTAAGACATTAAATACAGACAATTCATTTCAGTCTTTCAGTCGACCCAGCTACCAATAAATTCAATGAGTAGACTGAGAGAAAGAGAAACAAGTGGATAGACAGACTGAAAAAACAAGGAGGCAAGAATTGATGTACAAGTATGTGTGTGTGTGAGTGTGTGTGAAGTTCCATTCAGCCAAAAAAAAGAAGAGTGTGCACCAGGAGGTGAAGTGTTGAGATGAAAGAGGAAGACAAAAACCCTGATCTGAATGTTTGATCTGAAATCTGAAGTCTCCTGCCTTCCCATCCTGCCCTAAGAGCATCCTGCCCGTCTGGCCCCGGAGCAGGAGAGGGACAGACAATAAAATGAGGTAGGTCCAGAGAAAGAGCCGGACTGCTGCAGGCATTTGTTGCTGCCACTTTTTTCTTGGAAGTATGTTGCTTTTGGTTTATTTCCTTTCCTCCTCCTCCTCTCCTCTCCTCTCCTCTCCTCTCCTTTCCTCTCCTATCCTCTCCACTGTGACATTTAGAAACCTCTCACCAAAAAGTTTTTCTTTGCTCTTTTTCTTTATTTCCAATTCTATCACCTTGGCTCTCATTCTCTGGCAGTCCCTGCTGTCAACATTAGCATTAAGCCAGCATTAGCCCTCTGCTGTGTGCTCACTTTCTGGCCCCCATTTTCCAGCTCAGCATCTGGGTGCAGATAATACAGGAACACCGTCACCTTATCTCCTCAGAAATGAAACACTGGGCTCACCCATGTCAAACGGTGCTTCGTCCTACTCCTATCTGATCCCCAGACAGAAAATAAAAAACTGCCCTGCTGAGCCCTGAGTGTAAGACACAGCCTTGGATCTTTAATGGATTGTGTGTGTCTGAGTGTGTGTAGCTATGTGTACGTGTGGTGTGTGCATCTGAAATCTCCCTATCTTTTTCGGTGTTCACTGCCAGCATCACTGTAATAAAGGAAGCACAGATATAATCTGTCAGTATTTTTTTTTTTTTGTAACTACAAGGGTGTAGTGAATACTGAGTCACGTGAGGTTAACGTGTTAATTCAGAGGATGTTTTTAACTTCCCTAATATTTAAAAAACAGGAGTGAAAAAACTGACCGAAATGTGTAGAATTTGGTTGCACCAGTTGATCTCTCTCTACAGCTTGGCCATTTAGCTGACAAACTAAATGTAATAAGTCATGACAGTCATTCCAGTGTCCTTCCTCTCCACTCCTACCTGCGAGCACAAATCCTGGGGCTTCCCCCCCATCCCGTGGGGCATCTCCCTGCAGCGTGTGGACAGGTTGAGGATGGCCGTGGCTGCCATGTGGGCGGCCTCCATGTCGTGACTGTAGTCGAAGCTGCTCTTGCTGCAGGTGCTGCTGGCACTACTGCCCCCACCCCCACCTCCTCCTCCTGTTCCCCCTCCTCCACCTCCACAGCTCAGACTGCTGCTGCTACTGCTGGGAGCATAGGTGCTGGTGGTGCTGCTGGCCGAGCTGGAGTTCTTGCAGTAACGTTTAGCTGTGGGATGAATCAAGAAATTCAAATGAATATTCTGTATTATATTGATTTACCTGCAGATTCATTTTTTTCCATTAAAGGTGAGTAAATTCGGTTTGGGTAGGTTTACCCATAAGTAAATCCCTAGTGAAGTGTGTTTTTATGTATGTTTGAAGTTTAAAGCAATAGCAATAGCTTTAACTAATATAACAGGAAGATTTATCTCCCAAACTTTTTCTAGTTTGTAGATACATAAAACATAGCTTTAAAAAAAGCCATTTACGGTCTATTAAATTTGGTATCTTAAATGACACTCTTATCCAAATTTAAAATAATATAACACGTGAGAAGATTCCACAAAATATTCTTGTGACCCTGAAAAATGTATGCTTGATACAGCTCAAAGGAATCTGTTCAAAATCTTTTGTGTGCACTTACAGTATGAGTTTACTCAATCTTGAACAACAATTGAAACAATACATTCAGTATGGGAGAAATGAAAAAAAGATGTCACGTGAATATCATAGCAGTGGATATACATTTTTTTTTATCTTGCTGTAAAATAGTACCATCATATCCTTTTGGAGAGGTGTCCCTTTGTCCGTGAACTTTGGGTGCGATGGCCCGTTTCCCATACACTTGGTGGTTGTTGCTGCCATCAAAGGCGCTGTAGTCAAAGCTGGTCTTGGAGTACTTCTCCAACTCCTTGGCCAGGTTGGAGCGGGGTGTGCTGGTGGAAACATTGTTCTTGTAACCATACTGTGGATAGTCCAGTTGTTTGACAAAGCACATAGGCCTGGAAAATAAATGACGAGGGGGTGGAAGTTGGACCGAGGCACTCAACATTGCCCAGGGGAGGGATAGGGAACTTGGTGTTTGGTTAAAAAATTGGCAGACGCAAGGGAAGGGGCAGACTGTTATGGTTAAACTCCAGGATAACAATATTTGGGATGATGCTGGCAGCTGGAGAGACGATTTAGAGTGCAGGGCATCCCTTTTATATTCCATAGCATGAATGGTTTTCCTCCGCTTTCTTTAAAAAACAAAAACCCTGCTATACAAGAGTTTTTCATGCATAGTTAATAAAAAAAACAGCAAAATTGAATTTCCACATCTTTTATTACTTTTGCATACTTTTGATATGCTTTTATCATTTGATATGCATTTATAGCCTTAATCGAAGACCTAGAAAAATGAGATGTAAGATCTCATGCTGTTGATGTTCAGTTAGATATAAATTTACAAATACTTAAGAGTCTTCATCATAACATTTCATGACTATCAAAGAAACTCTTTTTCAAAAAGCTCTGCCTTCTCCATGATAAAGGTGGCCAATTTTGCTAAAATCTAATAAAGCGGTTTGCCTTCAATAGTGAGCAGCGAAATGATAATGCAGTCTCTTGAAAGTATTCTCAGGGGACAGGAGAACATAAACATAAAACAAAAAGGGGAGACTTGAAATCTCAATAGCTTTACTGAATGTAGGGGAAAAAAGAAAAGCCATTTCACTTTAAAGAAATTTTTGAATTCCATTATATATGATGTGGATAAAGAGTGAATACTACCTTAAGACTCGGTCAGAGGCCTGGTTGGACTTGGGGCCATCACAACTCTGGTGCTTCTCCTGGGCTTTGGCCAGCTTCTCGGCTGCAGCAATGGGACATCCTGACAGACTGAAATGAGAAAGCGACTTAAGTGGCATTGTGGAATGTGCATTCACAGTCCATAGGTGATAGGTGAAATTATTTTGATAGGTGAAAATTTTACATTGGATGCACATACTGTAAAATGGTCAGCTTGTTAGAGTGCATGTCAGACAGTCTCTCAGGCTGAAAACAACCAGTGCACATCTTTCTGTCAACCAATCAATCCCAGTGTCTACCAGTTTGAAAATACCTGACTATATTTAAGAAAGTCTTGGCTTAAAATGCGAAATCATTCATTTTAACTTTTAACACTTTAAATAACAACAAAATTGGCAACAACTTGAAAGTTTCTTGTTGAGCAGCTTGAAATAATTCCCAGAATAGATATTCCCATATGGACAAATGTGCATTTTTATGTGCATTCTGAAGAGATATCATCTGTAAAACTTCCTCATGACAACTAACTGACCAAATGTGACAAAACTTCATGTTATTACACTTAACCCCTATGATACTCTAGCCAGTTTGTCAACTGTAGTGAGTTGGGCCACGATGAAAAAATTATCTTTGACAATGGCCTGAGGCCAGTGTGGAGTTGTGTTCATGAGTACCTGTCAGACGTTCATGAATGTATGCGGGTATAAGAGTGTATTTCAGGTCAGTGAGTGGAATGGAGTATATGGAAGTTTATATTAGCTATTTCTGGTGAAAGTGAAAGTTTATTGTGCGTGTTCATGTGCGTTTCTATTTTGTACTGCAGCCGTGTCACTGAGCACAGCATGGAGGCATTCTGGTCCTCCCAGGTCTGCACCCCCCCTGTCACCCTGCCTGAGTGGCAGAAAGGTGCTAATGGTTGCTGCTATGCCCAACTCCCTGACCATCTGCTCTGGGTGACACTCCTCTTTCACTGTCACCTCACCCCATCTGACAGCACTGGCAAGAGCACCCTGCTATTTCAGTTTCTCCCTCCAAACCTGCACCTGATAGATGCCATTTTTCACCATGAGCTGATAAATGATTTATGCTGTGGAAGGTGTGAATTGCTGCATTCCAATCAGTCTTGGTTAAACTATGGGATTGTTAGGCAGCTGAATTGCTTCAATTATTTCCTTCTACCCAACATTACAAGAAAGACTGCACATATCCACACAAAAAATAATGTGTTGGGAAAAAAAAGAATGCATTTAACAATAATTAAACAAATAGATGAGATAAAAAAATAGGATGAAAAAATAATATCAAGAACAAAACCTGAGAAAAATATGAACCATGTTCCATAGTAAAGAAAGGAGGGTGCAACATAGACAGTGCCAATTTCATGTAGGCAGGCTGTCACTTACCTTCTGTGGGAGTTTCTGTTGCTATTGACATGGCCGCGTCCCGTGCAGCCAGGCGTAGGACACTTAAGAACATTCTCATACATTGCCACAACTTCATACAGACAGGAGATAGGAGTGAAAGACAGGGAAGGTTAGGAGCCCCTTACAATCAAGCATGAGCTCTATTAGTATGTGAGGAGCTTGGCATCATAAACATCATTAAGAAATGAGCCTGTGTGAACCCAAATGACCTCTTCTTCATTTTAATAAACACTAGTTTGAAAGGGCTGGCAAGGTTTTCCACCATATTGCTTCCACTTATCCAGCCCTTTCAAATTAGTATTCATTGAATAGCGACAGTCATGAATAAAAAGATGTCATTTAAGTTTAACAGGACAAAGCCAGCAAGAGACCGCAATGGAAGGAAATTTTGGGCATGCAGTGAGTGAAGCAACCAACAGCTAGCAATCATGCAAAACACAAACCTTGAAATCAATGGAAGAAGCAGACAGATGAAATATAGCTTCTCGATAGAGTGTGCTTTGTTATCATCTGCACGTTGTTAGGGTAGAGATTGCAGTCTTCAATACCATTTACCATTAAAACTGTCTATAACTGTCTCAGATCCCCTCGGCAACCCGCCAATTAGATTAATGATCTATAGATGTCCGAGAGGAGTTGTTGGAGCACCACAGGCGGGGGCACAGGAAAGGGTTGTCTCGAGACCAGTGGCATGCAGGGCCAAACCCCATCGGCATCAGCTTCATCATTATCACCCCCTTAAACTTTAACCCCTCATCATCCTCCTTCCCTTACATACTAATTGGTATTCGGAGCAGGTAATTGGACAAAGCCTGCCACCTCAACATGCCACAAGCCAATACATTATGCATATCCCACTTCTACCCTGCCCTCTACATAGAGACAGACAGAATAGCAAAAAATTAAAGATTCAGAAGTCTCAGATAGAACGAGAATGGGATTAACTATAGAAGAATAATACAAAGAAGCAACAGGAAGCAATGGGTCACCAAATTCCTTTAATGTTATAAAGGTAAACCACTTAAAGACAAAACAAAGACTCAGAGAAATAAAATATTTCAATAAATATTTTAATATTCTACAGAATAGAGAAACAGCAAACAGGAATGGGAATTAACTAATTTGAGACATAATTTAATCATCATTTTTCACATTTCCCAAGGAAGAGTCTGGCCACACTGTGTGACTTCCCAATTAAATGAAGCCATTTATAATACATTGTCAATTCAGGCCAGCAAATGTGTTAATAGGGGAGAGAGACTTGCCCATAGCTGAGTCTGCCCTGCAGGCAGTCCCAAGTGTGACATGAACTCATCTTTACCTTTAAAGTGGTGAAGTAAGGAGTCTGTCTGCATAAGAATATTGACCATTATTGACAGAAACATGGTGACTGGCCACCTCCTGGCTGATAATACAGAGACCTACTGACAACTCCGTGAGTGAGTGAGCGAGTTAGTGAGTGAGTGAGTGCGTGATAAAGTTACACCATTGGTCAGCTGAATGCTGTGTGACTAGGTGCTGACATTACACCGGAGGTTGTTGCTCTTTCAAAACAAATAGGCACAAACATTACCTTTTGCGTCATCAGGGGGGTGTATACAGGCAGTGTTGCCAACTTAGCTCCTGTGTCGCTAGATTTATCGACTTTTCACACCCTATTAGTGACTTTTCTACATAAAAGCGCCTAGCAACACGCCTAGCTGCTTTTCGACAAACTTTAACTCACCAGTATTGCCCCATGAGCCCGAGGTTAGGCGTTCCCTCGAATGCACACCTCTCTATGCTTCTCATTTAATTGATTGCACCGCAGCTGCATAGATGTGAATGAGCTTTTAACATTCTCTCTGAGTGATCATTTTACTAGTAAATATAGCTGAATCACAGCACAGCCATTGTCTATAACTTATGTGTATGGTGATTTTGTCAGACACCGGTGTGATTATAAAATTAGGATTTTAGTAGAACAGAGCAGCAGGAAATGGCTTGTAAGTTACTGGTGGTTAACATGTAGTGTTAAAGAGCTGCGTTCCAGTCACTATTTCATACTTGTTCTGTTGTCTGACAACGGAAACAGAAAAACGTGTAAATGAGAACAGCATTATTGGAAATCTGGCTGTATTAAATTACTGTATATGTGAGCACAGACAGTAGGAGAGAAGCAGAGATGCAAACAGATAAAGGGTGTTCCAGCCATATACTAGGTTTTGACCTGGTCTTGTTAAACAACAACAGAGCTGTGTGTTTTTCACTCTCAAGTGTCCCTTTGTAGTCTGGGAAAAAGGACTGAAGATGATGCCACAAAGATCAAGAACAGAACTTTTTGTGATCCAGAGCATCCTGTGCTGTATGAGTGGTATCATTTCCCCCAAAAGTCAGCCCGATCAACACAAGTGAGGAACAGGAGGAGGAACATAGATATCATATTCCAAAATCTTCAGTGACAATCAATTCAAGCCCTTTCCAAATTCCATTTTGGGGCTCTTGATCCCATTCAAGGTCAACTGCTGTGACTCATTTCACATTTCTGGGAGATGAGTACATCTTAGGTTAGGGACTTTTGTGTGAGTGGTGCTCTGCAGAACAAGAGTCATCTGTGACATTGCTGGTCTTTACAAGCCTGGCTTTAATGGTAACTAATTTCTTTGCCATTATTAAAACCCTCTTTTATTTTGATTGCAGTCTGGGTCATGGCAGATCATAACTTGATTTTCACGCTGTGGTTAATGAAACGTGTAAAGCAGCTTTTATTGAGAAGTTTGCATAAGGTGAATGAGACTAAATAACTGGGGTGAATTGTCGAAAGGGAAAACTCGCTGTTCAGTCAAGGCTAATATTTATTGCCACTTCACATGATCTGTGGCTTAAAAATATGATAGGCTACTGCTTTTCTATTCAATATAAGTTAATTGAGCAAGGAATAACAATAAATGAATGGGGTTCGTGGCTGAAGCAGGCACAGTGTTATCAAGATCTGTGAACATTTTCAAGTTTTGTGAAAAATGAAATGTTATGACTTAATTAACATTGAAAACCTGCACAAAATTAACGAAATGCAAAAGCATGACATTTAACCCTTTATCAGTCATACATGTTCATGCACTGACCAACCATGCTGTAAAGATGCATGCAACTCATATACAGCATCCCCTATCATATGCTCTCAATCACTGTCAATCAATCTAGCAGAGGAGAAAGTCTCATGCAGTCAAGTAAATCACTGATTGACAGCTCTTGACCATCCCACCAATCGCTGCACTGCCACTATTTGCACATAGCTAAGGCCTCATTTCCCACCTCATCACCCCGGCACACTAGGCAGGCAATCAGCAAGCAAATCCATGGACCCATGCAAAAGGTCACAAGAGAAGCGCAGCTGCAACCCGTCTGACCCTTCCCTTAACACCCTGCTGAAATATCAAACACAGTCCAACGACGACAGCAAGTACAGAGGGCGTGCCAGACACAGCAGTGGTCATGGGAAACATGCTGATTCCTGAACATTAAAGAACATCAAGGCCACAGATTGGGTAAATAAACTAAACCTATGTTTTGCTGGTGTGTGATAAGCTTACTTTCTGGTGGCACTCTGTCTTTGTGCGGACAGCCAGAGAGGCTCCGATGGTGTGGGTATAAGCCAGTAACATGACCTGTGCCGTCACAGCCTGGTGTTGGACACCGGCTTTCCTTCTTGTCTGCACGTGAAGTATCTGTGAACAGAAAGGCATATGGAGGTGATCACATATTCCCAACATGGTTGGTTAGCTTTCAGTTATTGTATATATATATTGTGAGCTCATGGAAATAACCTTAACGAGCAGCAGTGAGTGATTTGTGGTCTTTCTTTTCCCCAGGTGGAGTTTGCATGTTCTCCTTGTGCCTGCGTGGGTTTTCTCCGGGTACTCCGGCTTCCTCCCACATTCCAAAGACATGCAGGTTAGATTAACTGGCGACTCTAAATTGCCAATAGGTGTGAATGTGAGTGTGACTGGTTGTTTGTCTATGTCAGCCCTGTGATAGACTGGCGACCTGTTCAGGGTGTACCCCTCCGCTTGCCTAATGTCAGCTGGGGTTGGCTCCAGGCCCCCCAGGACCCTCAAAAGGATAAGTGGTATTGCTAATCGATGAATGGATGGATTTAAAATGCAGGAAATAGCATTTTCAGCACTTTTCAGTGTTTTAATTGAAGAACTTCTGACTTCATGTGCCCCCCACATACCCGAAACCAAACTTACATCCTTGACTATTGTGAGCAAACATATTTGAATTTTAAGTCTATTTATCTGATTAAATTGAGAGAATACTGACAAGGACAAAGATGCAATCACTGGCTTGCTGAAAGAGCTTTTGATCATGAAGTTTGTTTACTGTAATGAAATTGTGAAGATTTGTGAAATAATTCCAACTCTAGTGTTGGTGACCTTCAACGAAAAGAGTTTAATCTTACAGTTTTGCTTGAATTAAGAATTTATCATACTTCTCTTAATTAAAGCCAATCCTAGCTCCACATGACAGGTTGTTGAACTGAGTGTGACAATGAAGGTCCAAAAAGCACATACATACACACACACACACACACACACACACACCGGATAAGATTGTCTTTCCCTTCCCAAAACCTGGTTCTCCTATTTCCCCCAAACCCAGATCAGATATGGTTACCATCAAAAAGAAAGGATGCCAAGCCATGCCAATTGGCATTAATTCTGCAATTTGCAACCATCCACCTTTAAAAAACTTTGATTCGAAAACAAGGTCAAGGATTCTTCTTACTGTCAACATGCAATGGCTCCAGTAGGATGCAGTTTACAGTACGATTTTAAAAGAAAATTAGGAAAAATTTCAATGCGGTGATAGCCTATAATACATTTTCATAGCCGAGTTACTGGAGGTGAAGGGACATATCATATTGTATAATCAGTTTTGAGCCATTTGTGTGAAACCTTTATCAGGAACTAATATTAGGGGAGTAGACAAGGGAGGGGCTATTATCTCATGCCACAGAAAGACAGACCACTGACTAAAGTTTTAAAGGTCTGTTTAACTTAGTAACTCCACCAGAAGCACTTACTGACAAACCAAAATAAACTCAGAGGTTGTGGAGTAAGAGGAAAAAGAAGAATAATTAAGTGAAGAATAAAATTAAGAGGTGGCATGGAGCACACCCACTCATACATTTACAAGCGAGTCACCAAATGAAATCCCATGTCTCATTAGTCGGAAAAAAAACCACCTCATTATCCTCTGTGACTGTCATCTATCTATGTCACGTAGGGGCATATGAGTTTGGTAGAAAATTGCTATATCATGTCTCTCTCTGTCTGGCAAAAGAGCAAAAAAGGCAGGGAAATTTCATATTGATAAAGAACTTGGTCTGCATGTGGCTTCTTAATAATGGCTTCTTTTTGGGCACATTATTACACTGTCTGTTAGTGTTTGAACAGTATGTTGGAAATAATTCTCCATTTTCACTTGTGCGATGCACATATACACGTACATGATGGCTGTGTGTTCTGCCTGCCACATTTTCATTGCAGAGTGGAGGCAGCCAAGTGGAAGGCATATTAGAAAGCCTGGGATATTGATTGTGGCTGGGGATGGTCTACGCTTTGCATAGCAAATGGCCCCCATTACCATACCATCTCTGGATAATTAATGTGCAGTCAGTGGGCCTGTCGTTCGTTATCGGTCATTCTGATACTGTTCAATTTTCATCTCAGCCTCATGTTTCTCTTAGGGAGCTGGTCTCTTCTCTGATCCCCCCCACCACCCACCCCCATCCCCCTCCCTTGCCATGTTCTGTTTTATAAATCACAGACAGGAACCCTGGTCAACGAGTGTCTGCTACTATCTTGCCCGAGGAAAGATGTTATCGTGAAGCAACTGTCTCGTGTCCTCTCATTATTCCAACATTAGCCAGACACAGGGGTGATTGAAGGCTCTTGAAATTAACATTTGTGTGGCATTTAAGTTGCAATATATACCTGCTGTGAGTTGTGTGGCATTTAAGGTGTAATATCACCCTGCTGTGAATTACCATGCTCTTATTTGTTGCTCGCATTTGATATCTTCCTTATGAGAGGAAATTATTTAACCTAACTAAGTCTGAATATTGTTGCAGTAAAGGATATGATGTGAGGAATAATTAAGAGTTCAACAACTGAGCATACAATGAGACCACTGTAAATGCCATTGCAATCTTTCTGTCACTGAAACTCCACTCTGTAGGTATACAAGCAGAAAAATCAGCACATCCAGTACACTGTATAAGAATAACCACTGATGGAATACTACAATCTTTGTAATATATGTATGGTTGTCTCTCTCTAGTATCAATGAGTATCAATCTGAATGTTAGGTCACATGCATCATAAACAAACATAAAAAGATTACTTGTTCCTTACAGAATGAATCCTTTTTAAAGGCAGAAGGCCTCTGTTCATGGCTTCCTCTCCCAAGTGTTTGCTCAGGTTTAAAAATAGGCAGCTTTTCCCCAAGCTGCATCGCAGGGATGAGATTTGCGGTCCTAACAGGCTGTGCAGATTGCCATTACTTATGCCTGACAAGCCTACCCTCTGATGTTTCCACGCTGGCCTATTTTAACAACATAAGCTGCTGCTGCCGCTCCTGCTGCTACCGAGATGCGAAATTTCCAAATTGGCTAAAAAAGCTTGTCCTGGGGTTATAGTGAGGTTCCCAGAATGCATGTAGGCTGTCTAGTCTCCAGTACAGGATAGATACAATAGCAGAGCCAATAGAATACAGAACCAAATACTGGTAGACATACTTTCTACTTAAGCTTGTTAAATGATGTATACATGCCTACACTTATGTAGATAGGGTTTCCAACAGAAGCTTGTGTGCATCTGAGCTTGTCCGTGTTTGAAAGAACCACTCACCTTTATGGTAGAAAGGCTTCTTCATACCATCAGGAAGGCGGGCTTTACGCTCAACACCATAGCCATGCCGTGGGCCATGGTCTTCATGGTTATACCTCACCCCATCTCTCCTAGCAGCCTCAGCTGCCATTTTATCTCGCATTGCCTTTGCACGTTCTGACTCTAGTGCAATGGCCTTCTCCAATAGGGACAGGTTACCCTTTGTCATGTCAAACACTTCTTCTGATCGGTCTGACGTTACTGAGGCAGTGTCCTCATCAAAATCTCGGTGGTTGGTGTGATACCGGTCATCCTGCCCGCAACTGGAGAAAGCTTTGGAGCGTGGGCTCAGCTGCTCCTCGAGCTTCATGAGATTGTCCATGTCGGAATAGTTCCTATCATGCGTTCGCCTGTCGTCTTGGCTATGGTGGAATTCCCCATAGCCATGATGCTGGGGCTGCTGATTGGGATCTCCACATGAGAAATGATTTTGCTGGGATGGTCCATTTCGGTCAGCTGACTTTGTTTCACTTAGTTTCCGGGCCAGGTCGAAGCATTGGTTTCGTAGGCACTCCAGACTGCTTAAACACACTTCCTCATCGCTGTTTTCTGTTTGTCCATTACTGGTGGTTTTAACTTGTCCATTACCACCGTTGTGTACATTTCCCCCACTGTGGGTACAGTCAGTCTCGTCAACGTTCTCAGCTGTACCGTCCTCAAACTCCTGTCCATCTAAATTGTCAGACAACACTGCACCATGACCTTGTGCCAGCAGTTTAAGGGAGTCCACCGTCTCCCGGACTACATCACTGTCAACGTCCAAACTTAGATCACCCCTCTGTGCTTCATTGCCTTCCCCCTCCTCTTCTTCCTCCTCTTCCTCCTCCTCTTCTTCCTCCTCTTCCTCCTCTTCTTCATCCTCCTCCTCCTCCTCTTCCTCCTCCTCCTCCTCCTCCTCCTCCTCCTCTTCCTCAGCACTATGAGAGGAGTTGCTGTTCATCTCAGATTCTGTCATGGCCCTGTTGGCAGCATCTTCTGCAATCTTACCCAGGTTTAGCAGGGACTTGGCCACAAGTTCATCATAGTTTTCAAAATCATCATTGTTGTTGTTGTCTTTCTCCGTCATCAGGCCAGATTTGGCATTGCTACCGCCACCACCATCGCTCTCGCCCCCCTCGCCGCTGCTCATCTGATCGTCCTCTGTTGGAAAGAAAGAACAAACGTCTTGTAATTTCATTTCCATCATTCTATTTTACTGGTAAATCAGATTTCTGGGCTTGGTCCATCTAAATTGGATAAGGAACTCTTTGCTTCCCCTAATAATTTACTTTGAGAGTATTAACAGCAGCTCGTGTTCTGAATTGTGAATCAGCACAGGAAGTTAAATATAGTGGTTTAGGAAGGTTCCAGATAAAGATGCTCTGGTAAATGAGAATCTATGAAACCAGGGACTATATCTTTGGCAAGTATAATTTTTGTCCTAATTTTCTGGATTTTTTTCACAGGCCTTATGATTAAGAATATGACTTAAGAATTCTGTAAATAGTTGCAAATTAGATAACATTTTATTCATTGCTCAGCTGTATAAATCAAACCTTGAAAAAATCTTTGAATTAGAGAGAACATTTCTTTACAGGAGAGTCTGAAATCTGCGAAATAATATGGTGTTCCATCTACAACAAGATGAACCCCAGTCAGTAGCTATTCATTTTTTTCAAGTTATTTTTTCATTAAATCATCAGTACCTTTAGAATTCCTTTCACTGCCTAATTGATTCTGACAGACTGCAAAAGGTTACTGAACCTCTTCTGTCAGTAATTTCAAGCACTCACTCCTGGAGCACTTCCAATCTCTCCTTTCACATATCCGCCCTCCAAGAGCACATCGCTCACATTGGCGTCACATTTACCACTTACATTCCTGCGGAGAAAATAAACCCAGAGGTCCACAAACAGAAAATAATAAATGAGAGTTTCATTTCTGGTATGAACAAGCAAATCACAAGACAACAAATAACAATAATTGAAAAGTAATCACAATATACACAGTGATCTGAACTTGAGTGTATTCATCGGATCGAAGTTACAAATATGAAGTATGCAAACACACTGGAATATGCATACCAAAAAAAATCTGAATATTATCCAATTACAAACTCTGTACATAGACTACACAAACACTCATACTGACTTTCCTCACTCACATACCGGACATGTACACACTCTTACAGACACTCCAATCTAATGAGAGCAACATAATATTGGCGCTTGGGGGTCGAGGGCTTTAGAGCGGAAAGAGGGAACAGTCACAAATGACCAGGCGCATATTTTGACAGAAGAAGGCTTCTTACAGCAACCTCCTGCACCAGCTTATAGTGGGTTTAGAGTACAGTAGCAGTACAGTAAAGTCTTTCAGAGTGCATACAGTATGCAAGTAAAGTGTGAAAATAAGCAATTGCTGTAGGAATATAACATTGTATATGTATGTTGGATCCAGTCTGTTGTTGCAGATCTTTCCTCTCATACCATACAACATTCTGTGTTTAAACATCATGTCCACTTACCCTACATTTCTTTATTTAATCCATAAAAAATAGAAACACAAACCACAAATATGCAAATGGTGCATGATAAAAAGGTAACGTTTTAAATAGAGAATAAATAGAGAATCTTTAAAGGAATAGTTCGACATTTTCGGGAATACATTTAATCCCTTTTTGGTGGTGAGTTCGATTAGAAGACCGATATCACTCTCATGTCTGTACTGTAAATACTGTATGAAGCTAGAGCAAGCAGCCAGTTAGCCTACCTCAGCGCAAAGACTGGAAACTGCTAGCCTGGCTCTGTCTGGGGGTAACAAAATACACCTACCAGCACCTCTAAAGCTCACTAATTAACATTATATCTTGTCTGTAGAAAAACCAAAGTGTAAAAACAACAATTTGCTGTTTTAGACCAGGCTCAGCTGACAGTTGCCAGGCAACAGGCAACCAGTGGACATTCCACGATGTTACTGTGCCCAGCCAAGAAATAGTCTGAAACATAACCCCCCATAAAATGGCGAATTATTGTCCGTTTTTGCACAGATTAAACAAGTGAGATATAACGTGTTAGGTGCTGGCACATGGCTTTGCTATGTTCAAACAGAGACAGGCTAGCTTTTTCCCCTTGTTACAAGTCTTTGTGCTAAGCCAAGCTAACTGGCTGATTGATCATTAAATTTACTGTACGCGGATAAGAGTGGTATTGATCTGCTCATTGCTCATTCAGAAAGCGAATAAGTGGATTTTCTAAAATGTTGAACTATTCCTTTAAAATTCTAAAACGTTTTTCTAGTGCATTTGGTGCATATTAAACATCTTTCCATGTTATCTAGTACAATGTGATGGGAATGTGTTCTCACCTTGCCCTTGACTCTGCTCTCCTTCCTCCTCCTCTCCCTCTTCATAGTCCACTTCTACCGCTTCCTCTTCCTCCGCCTCCTCCACCCTCTCCTCATCACCTTCCTCCTCCTCTTCTTGCTCCACCTCTACCTCCTCTTCGTCCTCTTCTTCTTCTTCTTCCCCCTCTCCATCACCTCTCTCCACCTCCCCATCTTCATGCTCCATTTGCTCTATGTTGTAGTCCATGTAGCCTTCCACCTCCTCCTCTTCCTCCTCCACTTCTCCCTCTTCCTCCTCTACAGCTCCTTCCTCCTCCTCTTCCTCCCTATCGTCCATCTCCTCAGTTCCGTCTGTCTCGTAGCATTCCTCCATTGTGGAGTTGTCCATGTCATCTAGGTAGGTGCTCCTCTTGGGGGAAGTTTCCAGAGTTTGTCTGTCTAGACTCTTTCTCTTTTTGGCCAGAGGGCAGCCATACACACTACAGAGGAGAGATAAGAGGGCAGCAATTAGCTGTTAGCCTCACCTGGTCAAAAAAGCTAATGCTCATTTGCACTCAGGCCTCTGTAAAGTGCCGTGGTCGATTAACTACATTTTAAAGGAATACAGTAAGGAACAATGGCCTCTTACTGCAAGGAAAGCAGTGCCTCTTAAATTCTTCTGCTGGGAAAAATATTAAACTTTTCTCAACCAACCTTAATTAGACATGCACTCATTACCTATTGAGCAACAATAATAAAATGCTCCATTTCTTCTAGAAAACAGTTACAAAGGAATTAAATCTCTATCCTTGAAGCATACAAAGCAGAAGATTCATTTTTTTTTTAACATCAGTTTGTTCTTCGGGCATAAGAAAATCACTGTGCATGCTCTGCAAACACTTTGATGCAGACTGATATGCCCTTCGTCTGAGGTGGACCAAATGTAGCAAAACACAACTGCTTGTCTGGAACTGACTGTAAGGGAGAAAAGGCAACCTGTAGCCTGATTAATTGAATCTTGCCAAAGCACCTCAGGTTTTAATGTATTCTCTGCCTCCCCTAGGCAGCAGGGGGACAGATCCTAATCTGATAATCTGATAATCTGTGTATTCGCTCAGGCTATTGATCACAGAGTCTTAATCCATTTCACTCACCAAACCTCTGAGAACCCTGAGCTGCTACCTGGCCCCTCAATGTAAGCTGCATGTGTGTGACTTAAAAATCTGTGCTGCTGTTTGTACATTTATGCATGAGTCTATGTATGTGTATTGTAGCTGTGTACACACATTTGGCACGTTTGAACAAAGGCACCCACACAGTCAGAATTATGATGAGTTCTGCTGAGTGTTTTGGCTATCAAATAAACCCCCTGTCCAGGTTTGAGTGTAACAGAGCTAAACACGCTTTGGGCATGTTCACTCGGCTGTGAAATATCCCTGGCTCCTATTTTTACAACCTCTGGATGTTTCCCCAGCTCCACACTACTTAAGAGTTAGACCTGATGTGAATGAATGGCACAAGGCTGTTTGTGAGAGTAAGAAAATGGTTGTTGTTAGTCAATGTTAGCTGCTTTGTGGTGGAGCGACTATAGAAAAGGCTCATCCCAGTGGTTAGGTACTAATGGTCTGTTGTAGGATGGAGGACTGCAGTCTTAGAAACCCATTTTTGATCCCTTTTTTTCTCTGTTTTTCATGTCAGTGTGTCCCACTGTCCAATATCCTATCCATCCTGCCCTCTCCCACTCTCTCCCTTTCTCCTCAGTCCCACACTTCCATCAGTCAGTCAGGGTCCAATCACCTGGCAGGCTCAATCTTCAAGCCCAGGGATTCCTTAATGGTCTGACCCCCTGCACCCCCTGCAACCAGGGGCCTCATTTCATTAATCTAAGCCCACATGGAAACTCATTCCCTGCCTGACAGCCAGACCTCTCCCCCAGGGCAGTGTGTGGGTCTGTGGGACAGTGAGGGAGGGGCTGGTGTGTGCTGCGGCACTGTGATCAATAATGCTTGTGACCAAACATCTCAAAAGCACATTAAAATGCCACTCATCCTGGCCTCTCTGTTCCAGGGCCCTCTCCAAATAAATCAAGGCCCGGTCCCAGCAGGTTAGCAGCTGCCAAGGCAGGCGGGCTGGCAGGAGAGGAGGATAGGTGAGTGGGAGGAAGGAGGGGGAGCAGGCATGGAAAGAGGGAGAAGGAAAAGTGGTGTGGGAAAGGCAGATAGACACAGCCCCTCACCATGCTTCTCCCCCTCTGTCTTCTAGTCCTGCCCCTCTACCTTTATCTTAACAATAAAGCAGTCTTGAGGTAGCTTTTGCTGTCAAGCATTGAGCCACAATATAGCTCAGTGGCTGACAGGTATTTATGTGACTACACCTGAATCACTCTGAAAAATAGTTGTTGAATTGTTATAATTGCTTTGCAACATCAGCTAATGGATATCAAAAAATAAATACTTGGCTGTGCATTTTTTCTTTGTATCTTTAAAAGGAGTCAAGTGCACTTCATTATTTTGGGTCAGGATGTACATTCAAAGATGCCTTTTGATAGCAGAGCGAACATGCTTTAAAACTTGACTATGCTAAAAGTTCCACCTATAGTGCCATAGATATTTGGCTCCCGTTTAAAAGCTACTGCTCATTTAAAGTAAACACAGTGCATCTTATGTAAATGAGTTTTAATCATGTTCATGTTAAGAGGTGTTGCATACAGAATAACTTTGGTCTCAGGTGTCCTCCAGTCCCTGAGCTGTTAGGTTGTTGTGATACTGTGAGAGGTGTGTTTGCCCCGGCTCTCCTAAGCCCCATGATGACTAAGCCACAGGAAGCCTCCCAAGCTCTGCCATCCCACGTTCCCTGGCTCTGTCGCTGTGTGACCTTGGCTACAACATTCGTCATCACAGGCACTGCATCCCACTCACTGTGCTTGGCAATTAAAATTCCAGAAATAATTAGGTGGCATTTAAATTGAAAAGAAAAGAAATTCTGCGGGAATTGAGCAGAGAAAGGAAAGAGATGATAAAATACTGTACCATTCTGAGTTTCTCTCTGCTTCATCCCCTGGCAGAATCACAAAATCATCCAAGAGGAGTGTGTGGTATGAGAGGTAGCAATCAAAGAAGAAAAGAGCTTCAGATCACAAAAAGACCACTTCGTATTTTATGGAGTGGGCATCCTCACCATTATAAGATGGAACAAATTCTATTACGGTTTGAACAAGTAGCCCTTTAATGCAGAAATAACCTTCTGGAAACATTACAGAGAGGGCCCCTTTTCTGGAGCATTACTGTGAGGCAGGAGAGTGGAGCGACAGGAGGAGAGCTCCTGTTTGGCTAATTTGGGGCGGCAGTTGAGCGACTGCTGGAATGCGACAGCGTTCCACGGTGCCTTTATTAGCAGTCATATTAGCGGCTGTTCTCAGCAGGGGCAAAAGCTTTAGCCAGTCATTAGCATCGCATGCTATTTGTCTACCTGACACAGGAATGAGGCTGCTGTTGCCTCTTCCTGTGCCTCCTCTCACTGCTGCTTTTTTCTTGACTCTTCTCTGTCTCTCATCATCTCCTCATGTCACCCAACATCTCACATCATATTCCTGCCTCTTTGTTCTCACCCATCGTAACCTCACCTGCTCTTTTTCCTTCCACATATGCACTTTCTCCACTTCCTCCATATACTGTACATCTTAGAGTATACATTACCTCAGTTCTTCACTCACACCAATTTACTCTTTCAACCTTTCTTCCCATTTTCTCCTATCTCTCTCACAACCTCAGCTCATTGTTGTCTCTCCTTCTCTCCCCGCAGAGCAGAGTAGAGATGGAGGGAATGCAGCACCTCTGGCTGTGCCCCCTATCCAGTAGGAGGATCTATAGACACGTGTGGCAGAGCCCCGTCTCCATGGTGATACCCTGCAGATATCCATGAGGGATTCGCCATCCTCACAGCCAGACAGTGAGGAAAAATGAGAGAGAAAGACAGACAGGGAGAGAAAATGAGAGGCGGGGAGGAAAAATAGAGGCTATAGGAGTGAGACAGATGGGAGAGTGTATGTTTTTTTTTTCATGTTTGCATGTGTGTATATGCCTCTTTTGTGTGAATTCGGAAACGTATAACAGAGGAGTTAAATAAAAAAGGTGAATTGTATGTGTGTACTTATACTTCTATCTTTGTGAGGACCAGTTGGCATTTTAGACCATGGGAGTGAAAACATTTTGGGAAATTGAGGACATTTTGGCTGGTCCTCACAACTTCAAAGGGCAATTTAAGGGTCAGTCTTGGTTTTAGGGTTCAGGTTAGAATTAGGTTTACGTTAGAGTTAGGGGTAGGCTTGGGGTTAAGTGTTTAGTTGTGATGGTTGACGTTAGCGTAAGGGGCTAGGGTTGTGTGTGTGTGTGTGTGTGTGTGTGTGTGTGTGTGTGTGTGTGTGTGTGTGTGTGTGTGTGTGTGTGTGTGTGAGAGTGAGCAGAGAGGATCATTTTAGAGCTGTCAGGCTTCTCCTGCTGTCAGGGGAGAACAAAAGACAGTGTCTTGGTGCAGGAGGCTCAGCGCGTGGCAGACGCTGCAATTTGGGGCGTTTTCTCGCGGCTCAGGCTCCAGCTCACATATCAGCTGCTATGGCTCATTCACGCAAACACACAGACACACACACACACACACACACACAGCAGAATGACTGTCGGTTTGTCCTAAAACTCATGAAAATTTACTTCCTAGCTGTAGTGTTGAAATAATCCTCAGTGTTAGTGAAACTTAAAATGATGTTTGTGTATAAGTATTTATGTGCAGAAATTACACGTCCCCTTGGATTTACACTGAAGTCTTAACAATAAGAACAGCATTTAAGTAAAATCTTTTCATGTTTATTTACATATTTGAACAAAGCACTAACATCCAGGTTCACCGTTCCTTGACAATACAATGGTTAGTATGTTTTAGGCAGTGAGTGCAGTCGTGTAGTAGCTAAGAGGCATCAGAACCCTACAAACATGCTATTCAGCTAACTTGTTTAATAAGCCTGTTGTTGCCCATTCAAAGCCCCAGCTCTAACATTTGTGGCCTAGAGCTAATAAACCCAGTCTCAACTTTATTCATATACTCTGCCACTGGCATTGGCTTGACTCTTGCTGTTAACTCTTGCACTTGTTTTTATCCATGCCACTGCCGGTGTCCTTATTCCCTACTGTCTGTCTATTCTGCTATTATCCCGAGCCCAGCAAGAGCCTTGGAGCTTGGACTAAGCTCCACATCCTCAACATGGCTGAGATACAGTACAGTGGCTGGTAACCACACTAGTGGGCATCTCATATGTGCTGAGCAACATCTTCCTACGTTTTATCCTCACTCCCTGAGCCCATCCAAGGCCTCAGCTGCTCCCCTTTATCTCCTTTTGTCTATATCTGCCAACTCCCAAACCCCATTCTAAAACACCTCCTCACAGATTGTTTATGTGCCTTACTGTTAGTATCCCCATCAAGGAGCTGGTGTGTAAATGGTGGAGAATGTGATAAGGAGCTGAGAGCATTATAGATGGGATGAGACAGGGCTGCTCATATAGTTTGTTTTTGCTGCTGCACCAGACGAGCCAAAACACTTCTGTAGGTTTTGGAATATAACATGAAGGAATGAGGGAATTTAAAGTTATTTTACATTACATTATTTTACAATCTGGTGTAGAGCTGAAAAGATTAGTTAATTAGACATTGGGCAGAAAATTAATCAGCAACTAATTTGATAAGTGATTTATAATTTTTCAGGCTATTTGCAAGCAAAAAGGTCAATTTTGAGTTTTTTCAAGCTTTTCGAATGTAAGGATTTTTTTGTCTTTCTTTTCTTACATTATACTAAAATAAACATATTTGGGTTCTGGACTGTTGGTCATACAAACTTGCAGGTGCCATTTTGCTCTGCTATGTCATAAAAAGCATTTTTCAATCAATTGATCAAGAAAATAACAGATTAATTGTTGATGAAAACAAATGTTAGTTTCTGCCCTAATCTGTTGAGGTGTATTCTGACTTCATTTCCACAAAATGTTTAAAATAGGTGTAAACTACAGGTTAAAAAATGCAGCTGACAATATGTAACATTGGGGCTGTGGACTTTAAGACATCTTGCAGAATATTGATATGTGTATCATACAGGCTATTTTGCATAATTTTCTAATGGAGGTCCTGATCTCATCAGACAGCAGATTCTTTCATCCTGCAACTAAACTCGCTCCTGGATTAGCCAAGTAAGGAGTCTCTCTACCAGCGTAATGACTTCAATCAATCACCCTCATTCCGAGACACAAACAGAGAGGCTAGCTAGTTAGTCCATTTTTGAAAAGGAATTCCTTCCTCTATCTTGTCCATTTGTCTATGTAAGCCACAAGCTGTCCCAATAGTTGTTTATTTGATGAGCTGATAGAAATGATTTGTGAATGAAAAGAACAAGGTAAATTAGACTGCCAGTGCAAATGATACTTTCTTCCTTCATTTTAGTCTTTACTTCTTAACTGAATAATTAAATTAAAGTTAGTAAAGTGTACTAACTATATGATATATCATTTACATAGCTGAAATGTGAAACTAAACTATGGATACAACTATTGATTATTGTCATTATTTATTATACTGCCGATTATTTTCTCAGTTAATTGATTAACTGTTTAATCATATAAAATGTCAGGAAATGGTGTAAAATGTCCATTACAATTTCTTAAAAGCCTGAAGTAATGTCTCCAAACTGCTCCTTTTGTCTGACCAACAGTCCAAACCCAAAAGATACCTAATTTACGATGCTTAAAAATACTTAAACAATTAACTAAATAGTTGCTGATTGAAGGGGAACTAAGCTGATTTTACAGGGGGAGTGATGTCACTTCAGTAAATGTTGGTCTGGGCTGAAGTTTGAAACTGAAGAAAATCTGGGGGTGTGGAGTTAGAAAGAAGTAGCCTGCTTGAGATCTCTACTAGAGGCTAGAGGCTTGAGGCTACATTAGCCATTACTAGCATAACACACCCAAATCTTTGACTGTCAGCGGTCGCCTTGTATCGTGGGTAATGTAGACACCAGGTTTTGACAAGGAAGAGAAATGCATGGGATAAATAGACTCTGAATATTTGAAGTCTATTCAGTCTATTCTAAATAGAACAGATTTCTGCTGCATTGATTTTGATCTTTTGTTCAGACTGTCTGTTGTGAATCCAACAGTGTTGTAGGAGTGCAATGTTAAACCAATGGAGTGCTCTTTTAATTTAAAAATTAAAAAAAAAATGTAGACACTTAAACAATTAGTCAGGGGACATTTTAAAGCCAAAACCAAGAATTAAATGATCTGACTAACTCCTTTGTGCCATAGAGCTCCATTGGTGTCCAAAAATGATTGAATACATATCAGTGAGCAACACTGTTGTACTAAGTGTCATAGTTCTTCACTACCATGAACACACACACGATAATGCTATTTATTAGGCAAACCTGTATAGACTCTCCTGGTGCTGGAAATACTAGTGCACAAAATCTGTAGTAGAAATAGTCCCCAACAAATGCATAATTTACTTTTTTATTAGTAACATTAAATTTAAACTATAGTATCCAGCTGTTTTACAAAATTGTTTTGCCTTTTCTGAGCATAAAAGTATATATTCATGACCCATTTTTAAAGATTTAAGTCTTCTGCAGGAAAACTTAAATCTAAAGTGGGGACATACAGACACAGGACTTTTCATGGGATTTGTTGACGGTTACAAAAACCATCAGCCTTATCCTTCTACTGAATTTCTGGCATGCAGAATAAAGTGTCTGCCCTTTGTGTGTTGCATTCGGACTCCCACTCTACATCATGTTTACCAGGCTCCATCTCCTCAGCACAGGAGGACGACTTTTTGACATTGATGTAATGTAGTTGGCAGGTGCTCGAGGGGGGGGGGGGGGCTGGCCAGAGGTGGGAGGGGGAGACTGGGCCTGGGACTAAGACTGGGGAGAGCTAGTGGGGGTTCAGGGGTTAGAGGTCAGGATGTGCCCAGCCTGGAGCTGGCCCTGAGAAGCTGCCTGCCCCTTCACCCACCCCCACCCCTCCTCCTTTATGCCCATGTCCCCCTGGCATTCACCACACTCACTACACATGATCTGTTATTCCCTTTGATGTCTTTCCTTGGGGAGGCGGTTATAAAAAAAGAAAGAAGAGGAAGATTTAAAAAAAAAGTGTAAACACCACGTGTTTATCTGACGCCGGGCAGTGTCAGAGAGGCTTGTCATAATATGCACAGGAGGCAAATAAAGGGGAAAATTACAAAGGGAACAAATAAACAAATGGCATTAGAGAGGAAGTCGTGATGAAGGAAGTCACATTTACATGCCACTGTAAATTTGGTGGCTGTGGTTTTGAAGTGCTTTCTAAGTGTGTTTTAAGTTGCAGTAGAGGTTTATATAAGCACAGAATATACAGCAAGAAAAAAGTACTATTACTCTTAATGTGCAAAGAGAGAGACTGTGATGTAAAATAGACAATGTAGTATTGTTATAATACATTGTTATTACACTTGTGATTGGAGTTGTACGAGACAAGGACCAATCTCTGTACAGCTCCATCATAGTCATGAAATGGTAACAACTTTATCAGAGCCAAACTGAAATGAACCCCAAGGCTCCGTACGCAGTCTAAAGTGTATAAGCTAATGACAGAGCTGACAGATCCAACCAACTCTGTTCTATTCACCCTCAGCCCACACTGCCTTTTTGGTGATATAAAGCTTTCCTATTAAATATGGAAATTTCCATTTTGGTGACAGATACTTCACAGAGGGGGGCTGATGGCATAGACGGTGTTTTTTGGAACGGGAACTGGCAGATTTTGATTAATGCGACCTTATCTGGCTCTACACATGGAGTCAGAGGGGTTACTGAGCTTGGTGGGGGTGGATGGCTGCATGTTCTCTTCTTCCTTTTCCAGGCCTCTTTCTATCCTCTATTTGAAATGGTTTCCACTCACTCGCTCTCCGTTTCTGCTTCTGACTTCTCTCCATTTTAACCCTTTTGTGGTTAGTGCACTTATCATCTATCCTTGGTATAATGTAAGCTATGCTTTTAATGTCTTCTAGTCACACTGTTTCTTCCACTCTGTCTCCTCCTCAGTCTCTTAATCTCCATATTCTACTTCCTTTTCCTATTCCACTTAGACATTTTCCTGTTTCTCCTAAAACTGCCCATCTCCCTGCTGCTTTCTATCTTCAATTTCCATATCCTTTACTTATGTCTCCTCTCCTCTCCTCTCCTGCTGCCAGGCAGAGAGTGAGGTGCAATGGTGCCACTTCCCCCTGTCGCTCCATCACCACCTGGCCCAGTTCCAATGCTTTTAGTCAGAGCTATCTGTCAAGCTATGAATAATACAGGCCCAAGGCTGGTGTTAGCTCGCTAGCTAGCTATGTGGAATCCAAATGAGGTCTACAGCAGGAAAAGAGCACTTGACTTTTAGCTTGCTACCACGCTCACCCTACCAAGACAGGCAATTACTCAGCCCACAGCCCCAGCTGCAGTCATGGCAATCATAAACGCAACCTCTAACATCCCCATCTGCACACACACCACACAAACACACACACATGTACGTATGATCACACATGCACTCTCCGTCTCCCGATCCAAATAACAACAAAATTGTCTATGCAGAGAAACAAAGTCTATACAACTTTCCTGCCACACATGACAGAAAATCCATCATACTATTTTTTCTGGCAGTGAAAAGAACAGTGTACATTCAGAAATTTTCAAAAAACACCTTAGTAATAAATGAAAAGCTAAAAATTTGATGTCATTGAGAAATCGGAGCATTGATTTTAGGTGGAATACTCCAGTCCATCTACAAGATATATAACCTTGCTAAACAGATCCTATCTGATAATTAACAAGAGACACATCGTCCACCTTTATCACATTTGTACTACAGTTATGGCAGGAGGCTGAGGGGTCTATCACATGTATCAGGCATATGACACATGTATAGTTGCGTAATTAGCTTTGCACTGAGGCATCCTTAGGTGACAGAGTTAACCCATCCATCATTGCTTCTAATCATTCGTTGGTGGAGTGTGGGATGTAATTACAGAGTGCTAGGCAACGACAGGCTTCACAGGTAAAAATAGTCATGCAGGATGAGAGACTTCTGTATGTGTTTGGCATGTGGGTTATGTGCACAAAGTGTTTTGGCATGGGGTTGGGAGAAAGCGTGTGTGTGGCTGTGGGTGTTTCTGTGTATGCATGCCTGCGTGTATTGCGGTAATGAGATCTAGTTAGTGATGCTCCAGAGTGTCTTATTAACAAATAATAAAAGCACTCCTTTGTTTTTTACCTCTCCTCCCATCTATTATTCACACCTCACAGATTTACTCATGATTCATTTATAGGAGCATCTTGTGCAACCTAGAAACTAAATGTCATCCAAAACATCACTGTCAGATGGTGTTGTGTGTATGAGCTTGTACATAGTGTTTCTATGGATGAATTGTATCTGTGCAAATTTGTCTATGTATTTAATCTCTCACTGGAAGTGAATATAGAGGTCTGACCATCCTAAATTTGCTCTGCATTAAATAAACTTTATTTGCAGCAACACTGCAACACTGCTGTGGCAATCTGCAATCTAGCTCCATCTGTATATGCACACACAACTGTGAATGGTAGAGTGCTATCGAAATAGATGAGTCGGATCTTGCTGGATCAGTATCGAGGGTTGTAGTGAGGACATTCTGCCATTCAACCCCCCCTGTTGAGATATCAGCATGACGCCCTGTGTACTTTAGCTGGATTCTCTTTCCACTGAAATTGCCAGGTTGGAGAGAGGCACTCAGCTGGGAATGCTGCTCTACATGTGAAGTAGGTTGTGTATGTGTGAGGGCTTAGGAGATGTGTGTGTGTGTGTGTGTGTTTGTGTGTGTGTGCTCGTGGCTTGTATGTCTACATTTGTGACAGTGCGCATTAAGAGAGCCTATGAACTTGTGAATGTACGTGTGAATGTTTGTGTCAGTGTGTTGCCCTTTGACTCTCTCCCCTCTCTCTCTCTCCAGGTGAAGAGCCTGTTCTGAAGGCTCTGCTCCAGTCGAGAGCCCTTGAAGCCAGGCTGGCAGCACTTTACTCAGATAGAGGTAAGCCTACAGTACACCATCTGTCTTAGCAGCAAACACTTAATGGACCATCAGACAGCAGCCACAAGTAGTTTGGCCACAGCAGGCGGCAACACCCTATACTGCAAAGAATGTCCCTATCCACATTAACAAGTCATTTACTGTATTCTTCTACTGAATCTTGAAACATTGTTTTACTCTAAATTAGTCATAATCTGCCGCTAAAGTGAGAAAATGTCAGTGATGCATATGCTGTAAGCACTATAAGCCTAAAAAAACATTGGTTTTAGTCTAGCTTTAGTTTACAATATCTAAACTGTTCCTGACTGGACATGTACTATTCCTGAAAGACATTAAACCGCAGACAAGCAGAATTAATTATTCTCACATTCAAAATATTTTACTGGTTTTAGGAAAGATTTATACGACAAGTCTGGTGTTATTCCATATTTTTCTTATTGTCAACAAATCACATAAAAAGACCAAAACTAACAATATCTTGGTACGTCTCTTAGTACTTTCTGACTTCCCCATCCTTTGTTTGTGGCACTCAGCCACAAGTCCATTGGTTCCTACTGAAGACATTAAACAGGTCATAAATATATAGTCTTGTTTTTAAAAAAGGCTAAGTAAATTCGTAAAACTACCGGACACTGTAGTTTTTAGCAAATGTTATTCAAACCAGACAATTAGAGCATTTGTCAGACTATTTTCACCTGCACATTAATCCACATTTGGTGCTCTAATCTAGTAAATATTTACTGCAGCTGGATGGTGTATGTGGGATTGTTCATAATAATGAACACAATAATGAAGGAGTGAGAAGATATACCAGGCTGTGGATGTACACACAATGCTTGTAAGTACAATTAAATGAAAAAGTTTAAGTGGAACCAGTTCATTGTTTGTTGCATTTGTTAACAATAACAAAAATATTGCATATCACCAGACCCATACTTTAAGACCAAATATAGATTGATAAGAGACATTTTTATAGCGTGACCACAGTGGATGTTGCCCATCACTTATTTTTTGCTTTACTATGTGTACCAAACCAATGATCTGTTACTCTTCTTGACGACTCCCTGCTGTTGTTGAGCTCTTCCACTGTAGATACCCTGAGACTCATTGTGCCACTCTGTTGGTTGCTTGCTTCTCTCATATCATTCTGAGTGCTTTGAGAGCATGAAATAGTAGAGAGAGTGGGGGTGACTGTGTGTGTATGTGTGCGTGCGTGTGTCTGTGTGTGTGAGGGAGTAAATAGCATCCCAGCTGTAGAGATGGCATTTAAGTGTCTCTCCCTTTGCACTCCAATAGTACTGCAGGCCCATTACCTCAGTGTGTGTGTTTGTGTGTCTACTAGCATCTGTGCACGAGTGTGCTTGTGTGTGGCTACAAACGTATTTCCCAGTTATTCCTCCAATCATCTCCAAGCTCCCACGCGACTCACTCTCTACCTTTCTGTTCTGATCCTTTTCTCAGTCATCATGCTTCCCTTCCTGTCCTCTTGCCAGAGCTCTTTACTAAGGTGTAATTTAGCTCCTGCTGTTCTCTAATTTCTGCCTTAGTCAGGAGGGGTGTGGCTGGCCCCCTGACACCATGGATACAAGCTGTCAATCATTTCCCCCAGCCAGGAAATTGCATTCAAAGTGAGAGTAATTACTAAGTCTGCGCTGTGTGGGTTGAATTGAACGCCCTTTTGGTTTGGCACAGAGAGAAATGTGTATTCAGAGGCAAGGCCAGGTGGATTTGTGAAGCTTTATTATTGCTAAGAACAAGGTGAGGGCTCTCCTCATCTCACCTTTGGTCTTGTCTAATCTCTTTGCCTTTTTCTTTACTTCTGTTATCACTCCTCCACCCTGTTTCTTATGGTATATTTTTTCATTCAATTATACAAACACTCCTCTCCTATCCTGCTTTTCCATCATGATCAAAGCTTGCTCTACTCTGTTACACCACCCTAATCTGCCCTACCTCTGGTCTGTCCTATCTTACCCACAGGGAATGACAGAAAAAGGAAAACCATTCATAAAACTGGGGTGTACAAACCAAGTGTTGGTGGTTTGTGTTGTCTCCTGCTGTAAAAATCACACTGTCTATCTCCGATTTATTTAAATGGCTCTGTGATAATAAACTGTCGTCTCTTCTACATTCATTCTATCCACCACACATAATACTGACCCAGAAAGCCACAACTTGGTGTGCTGACAGAGGCACAGTAACATACAGAAGGAACACGACGGTAGAGGTGAAAGCAAGAGACTGAAAGAACGTCTACTTAACATAAATATGTTCAGTTAGGTAGCTGTTAGAAATCCTATTTGTTGTCCCTTAAAAGCTAAGATCAAAACTTTTGAGCAGGAATGTTGTAACAGTTTCTCTGCCCTCACTCCCCTTATTAATTATTGAAACCTACTTCAGAAAACACTTGAGACCGTGGTTACCTTTCCATTCAACAAAAAAATGTTGATTTATTTTCATGTTTCCCTTTCATTCCAGGAAACACTTAGCTCTGTTTTCTGGCATATTACTGAATGAATGTTAGAATTCTGTGGATTTTGGCATTCCCATACAGTAGACTCAAACCACAAAGTTTACAATAAATATCAAACCACAAAAACAATCTCCACCAGACATCAAATTCCAAGATGCCCTGCACCAGCATTTGCTTAGAACTTCCCGTGCCATATTCAATCAATGTCAGCCACAGCTGTTTATTCTAAACCCTTAGTCAGTCAACTGTATCAGTGCTGTCTAATCTGCAATGCACTGCCAACCAAGTAATGTTAGAACAGCCAACACATGACTGACCCATTAACCTTTGTTCATGAGTAGATAAATCAGAATTAAAGACATGTCCCTCTCCTTCAGCCGAGTGACCTAACTACTGACCCTGCAACCTTAGGACAGTTATTGTAATCATGTTACTTTAACTTACATGGGAACATCATCCTGTACAGTATGCAGATTAAGTCTTGGACTATGAATGGAGAGATTCTTCAATAACTGTGCTTTGTTGAAGGTCGTTAAAATTAGAGTTAATCTATATATATACTGCAGTTTGTTGAACTGTTTCACTGAAATATGCCTGTAGACAAGCTTCAACCTCCTGTCTCCCTCAGTTACTCTTGCTACGCTTGTCCAGTTTTCCATTCTTGCACGGGTCTAATGCACTTTACAGTGATAATGGTGGCAGATTTTATCAGACGTAGTTAGTGAGCTAATAAAGCTAAAATTTACAACATGACTTGGTTGAAAACACTGTCTATGGCTGAATGTTTCCTGCTCACTCATTTTAAAATGAGAATCTTGCAAAAGGGGACTTAAATTTGCGCTTGATGGCAAAAACATGCTATCATGATAAAAGAAGAATGTCATTATCAACATCCTCACAAGTTGAGGATCCATGTAGAAGACATGGAAATAAATAAAAAGCATTATTCTTGTGTTGCAGAATAGAGCTAGATAGTCCTAAATATTGGAAACCTAGTATATGGCTCGACCGCCCTTTATCTGTTTGCTCTCTCCAACTGTCTGTGCTCACATATACAGTAATTTAACACAGCCGAATGCCCAATAAAGCTGTTCTCATTTACATGTTTTTCTGTTTCTGTTGTCAAACAATGGAAGAAATATGAAATAGTGACTGAAACGCAGCCCATTAAGTTGTAAAATCCTAATTTTTCAACCGCAATGTCGTTTGACAAAATCACTATACACACAAGTTAAAGACAACGGCTGTGCTGTGTATATTAACTTGTAAAATGATCACTCAGAAAGAAAGTCAAAGCTCATTCATGTCTATGCAGCTGCCGTGTAGTCAGTTGAATGAGATGCATAGAGAGGTGTGCCCACGGAGGGAAAGCCTGACCTTGTGCTCGCATGGCAATACTGGCAACTCTCTTCTATGGAAAGTAGCTAAGGTTTGTCTAAAAAGTCGCTAGATTTGTTGCTAAGTGCTTTTGTGAAGTTAAAATGCTTAAGTGGTGTGAAAAGTTGGTAAATCTACCGACAAAGGTGCTAAATTGGCAACACTGCCTGTAAACGACCCCCTTGTGACACAATAGAAACTGTTTGCACCAATTCATTTGGAAAGAGCAACAGCCAGTAGGGAAACTCCAACACTCTGCTTGATGAACAACGGTGTAATGTCAGCACTTAGTCACACGGCATTCAGCTGACCAATGGTGTAACTTTAGCACTCACTCACTCACTCATTCACTCATGGACATTGGCATTTATAGGGCTGGCCCTGCTGTTGCTGTTCAGCCAAAAATGTCACATCAGACTTATATGCTAATCTTACATACTGGTTCATACTGTCAAACAGTAGGTTTTTACTTTTAATGTTACAAGAGAACAGGCGTGAGGGCTAACTGGCAAATGTAATGCCTAAAGTATCGCTGGCTGCGGTTACTGGAGGATGAACTTCTCCAAATACAATAAAGAACAGGAAGGAGTTGCTAATGTTAGTTTAAACTCTGAAAGCTACCCGGACCTACTTCTGCACAGTGGGTGAAATACTACACAAGTGGATGTGCTAGTCGTGAACAGGGCTGTTTTTCAACATAACTTATAACTGAATTAACATTTGCTTCCTACTGTAGATAGTATCCCTGTTAGCCAGGCATGCTAAATATTGAAGCTTACATTAGAATAGTGCTTAGTGTTCCACTAAACTGTTCCACATGTATGCTGTTGGGTTTTTGGTTTTGGAAAGGCAAGAAAAAATTATTCTTATCATATGTAGGCATACAGAGAAATCCAAAGCTTGACAGTCCTGTCGTACTTACAGCTGCTAAGGCTCTGATTGAACAATATCTATTCTGGGGAGAGGTGTTGCGAATGGTCAGTTGTGCAACCACATCATATTATAGCTCTAAAATGTCCTATGAACATACTTATGAATGGTGTTAATCCACAAACATAGACATGTAATAGACACACTCACACACACACACACACACACACACACACACACACACACACACACACACACACACACACACACACACCCTCTGTGAAAGTACCCTAACCCCCATGTGTGGATGTCTACAGAGTCTTATGGCATTTGCAGCGCCTCTGAGGGTATTCAAACATTCAAAGGCTGTGTGTGAAGTGGAGAGAGGTGAAGGATATGGATGGTGCACTGCCGTCTAAAGATTGGGGGGGAGGGTAATTAACATATTAATGACCCCACCTTCCTACAGCTTCTGTCGGATAGTCCAAACACTTTGATAAGTATGCAAATGAGAGCTGCACCATCTGAAGAGGGAATTAGCTCTGCCAGAGACAGCCGGGGGTGGGGGTAGAGTGAAAGAGGAAGAGGAAGGAAGGAAAGGAGCAAGGAAGGGGACATGGTGTTAGGAGAGAAAGGGAGACTAAAAAGGGGCAGGAACGAGAAGAGTGAGGTGGAGGAAGGAAGAAAGGAGCCACCAAAGACAGAGAGATAGGAAGGAGTCTATGAAGGCGATAGGCATGATGATGAACTGATATCCTCATGTTTGTTTTAGTTGTCTTTAATTATCTGACGTGCACATTGGGCAAATGTGTGGGTATGTGTGTAGTATTAGACAAAGAGACATAGATAGATAGAGAATGAAAGAAAAGACTCTTTTCATTGTTGTGCTCTCCAGCTCTCAGATCAATATGCCAGTGCCTGTCAGCCCTGAAGTGATGTGCAGAATGGCTGCAGGGGCTCAGGCCAGTGGGTATACAGGCTGAGGTGGAGGAGTAACGACCCCGAGGAGACAAGGGCAAGTAATTACAACACAGACTGATCTCACTCGTTCTATCACTGAGGAGAATGGTGGGTAATAAGGATGAGGGAGAGCACCATGGGAAAGCAAGTGTTCACATATGGGTGAGACAAACGGAGAGAGAGGGAGAAAGACAGTACAGTGTGTGTGTGTATGTGTGTGTGTGTGTGTGTGTGTGTGTGTGTGTGTGTGTGTGTGTGTGTGTGTGTGTGTGTGTGTGTGTGTGTGTGAGCGTTTGAGAAACACCTTTTTGTGAACAGCCAGGCCAGGGATTCACCAACACGCTCACCACGTTCTACAATTATGTTGAATAATTAAAAGGTTTCATTAACTTGATCATTTTCTGTTCGGCCATGTTTCAGCTCTGACACCGGCAATTAAAACCGGGGCCAGGAATGTCCGCCTCTCTCATTCACCTAGTTCGCGACAGAGGACAACCTTATGTCTTTTGCATGGAAGCAGAAATCTGACAGGGGAAAAAATGAGGGGCTTTAGCAGTTATCCACCTAATTTAATTGTTCTCAACACTTCAGTGCTGAAGCACACCAGAACTGGCAATGAAATCTATGTGCTCAAGGTGAAATCCTGCACATCTGGATTTGGTTTCCTTGGATTCTTTTGATTAATGCAAATAAGGGAGCGAATAGTTTACCTCTGCAAGCCAGCCTTAGGCACTGAGACATTCACCTTGAAAATCGTTACATATTGATAGCTTTTACATGGTCTGTAATTTTCTCTAGATTCTTTTCTGATACATCCGGCAAAATGAACAAATACCTTATTCCTGTAAGCCGGACCATCCATCACCTTGCAAAATGAGAGATTCAGTGCTGGTTTATGATGTGATACTGTAAGAAATGCACTTACTCAACTACAAAACACAAAAATATCTTCACAAATCTTGGCCTTTGTTTAAAATCAGGGGATTTTCTCACTCTGCATTAATACCATAATTAGCAAAATCCCATGCTGTCCTAGTTATGTAAGATGGCTCTTTTTGTCTTTTAAAATTGGATTACCGCAGGATGAACCATTTTTTTCCAGAAATGGGGGTGTTGGGGGCAATTTTCATTCCAGTGTCTCTACTATACAGTCTCTAGCACAAAGCTATCCTTCCCTTTTGAGCTCATGCGCAGTACTTATACACTCCAATAAACATGATTAGCATGGCAGACTGTAAATATGCAAATGGTAAAAGAGATGTGGAGGGGAATGTTTATGTTGTGAGCTCTCTGTCTAGCACAGTCAACCCCCCTCCTGAAGGGATGCCTTTACCTTCGATGTCTTACATATTTGCTGCTGCTGTGACTGCTCCCATTGCATACAGACTTAGGGCAGCTGCAGTTACGCACGGACACATACTAAAAGCAACCTCTCTAAACTGCTTCCTCACTATGTACCAGTGTATCTTCAGACTCTGCCTTACATATAGACTTCAATTATAGTAGCCATCCTGAGAGTCTTTGATTACTATGACAGTTTGGAGTCAAGGGCTGAACACTATGTCTGAAGCCAGCACAGTCAGGGACCTCACTGGCGTAATATTGTTGAGACCTGAGATCCAACTGAGTCAAATGATTTACAAACCATTTATGAAACTGACTTTAATGAAGTTGAGTGAGAAAATCTGAGTGTATGAAATGTGTAGAGTCTGATGATACTGGCCATTTCAGGCTGATAGTGATATCAATATTTTTACATAAACATATGACATAAACAAACATTTCTGATAACAATTACACAATAAATTGCTCATTAAAGAATTGTGATAAGAAATACTGAGCAGTACATTTTACAGTTCAAAAACAAACTTTTAGGTGGTCTATGGTGGACAAACTGTACAAACAGTACCTCAAATGTGTCTTTGGCATTTCTTTACTGCTATTTTGTGTTACATATTAGCCACCATATACACCAACTCCAGTATATTGCAGATAATCTAATATGATGATGCAAGTAAATTTAATATATTTTCATGTCCATTCGACATATTTTCTTGAAAATGTCCATAACGTCCATAATTCAACAACAGTCAGAAATGTTAGCTGAATGTTCTGAAGATACGATTTTATCTTAATAGTATTTAGAATGAATAAATTCTTGATACTGTATTGTGAAAATTAAATTTTTTAAAAATTACCTCTCAATAATGTATGTTCTCAGCATAACCATATCAACGCTATTCTGCTGGTGCCTGTTGGTCATTTGTATATAAAAAAACTTGTCAATTGGATTATTAACCATAACAAGTCAGGATTTAACTAACTTTCAGGTTTAGGCATGCACAGTCCTGGTTGAAATTATTGTCACCTCTGAATTTTAAGAACAGAATTAAGAATATTTTCAGAAATAAATGCAAATTAACCAATTTTGTATAATTGAAATATTTTAATAAAATGTCCGAGGTTACTGAACAAAATAAAATAAAAAAATGAGACTGTATAATAACAAAATAATACAAACACTAAATGTACCCCAGACACAATTATTGGCACCCTTCATGAATATTTGGTTGAAATACCTTTGGCAACAATGACAGCCTGCTAAACATTTCTTGTAGCCATCCAGAAGCTTGCACCTGTCTGCAGACTTTTTCTGCCTCTCTTCCATTGCTATGCATTCAAAAAAATGTATCAATTCTTTGTTTTGTCATGTTTTACTGTAGGATGGGTGTTTTCCTTATAGGCTTCATTTTGTCGCCTATAAACAAACTGATGCACTGCATTCCCCAGAGAATTCTTATCTGTTTTCATCTGTCCATAGAACATTATCCCAGGAAGGCTGTGGCTTATCTATGAAAATTTTTGCAAACACTAGTCTTGCCTTTTTTGTGCCTTTCTTTCAATAGTTTTGTCCTCCTTGGCCTTCACAATTGGAGCCCTACTTGGTTTAGTGTGCGGAGTATGGAATGTGCTGAAGCCACCCCTCCAGATTGCTCCAGGTCAGCCTAAAGCACTTTCGATGTCTTAAGTGATGTTTTTGCCACAGTCTGCACCAATCTTCGCAGAGTCCTCTCACTGAATTTTTTCATAGTTCCATATCCTGGAAGCATCTTAACAATTTTATGATTGTGAACCTTCTTGATATCATCGTGAATTGTTGAAACAGGAATTTCAAGGTCTTTGGCGATTGCCTTGTAGCCTTTGGAATTGTTATTTTTTTGATAATAACATTATGATGCTCTGAGACAGCTATCTTGTCTTCGCCTTTGTGAAACAGAAACTGGAAACAATCAGCCCTTTTTTATGCAGTCAAACCATCATTCATTGGTTAATTTAGGTCACGTGAACACTGAAAATTAAACCCAGTTGATTCATATTTGTTTTTTATTTTGTTTGAGGAACTAATTTAAATTCATCAAAAGGGTGCCAGTAATTGTGTCACGCTTACATTTTATGTCTGTATTTTTTATTTCACTATATTAAAAGCATTATTTTTGTTGTTGTTGTTCAGTAACTTTGGACATTTGATTAAATTATGTGATTATACAAAATTGGTTAATTTGCATTTATTTCTGAAGATATTCTAAATTCTGTACTTAAAATTCAGGGGTGTCAATAATAAGAAAGAATGGGGCCCATAACTTCCTGTTGAGCCTTCTGGAGGGAGTGTGGGACCAGATGAACGTCTGTGATGGAAGCACCAATTTTACAACCACAATGAACCCTGATCACTTCATAGTCACAGCCTTACTATGTGTATTGTCTCTGAGTATACAAAAACACGGCAGCTAGTTTGCATTCCCTCAGTTCCAGCTCACTGTAATTTGCTCTCATTCACCTGACACTTGTCAGTAGACATAATTCTAAGCCCTTTCTTGTGTGAGTGAGTGTACTGTATGTGATAACAACCTTACATGGATGCATACAAGAAGAGTATGCACATACTAACACATACCAATCTATACACAAACATGCACATAAGCATAGCAGCAACAGTCTATCTGACCCAGCCCGGCTCCTCCGTGCAAAGTCAAGCGTGTTCGTCCTGAAGACTATCAGCTCTCTGGGGAGAGAGGCCATCGAGCAGCATTATCGACATTATAGATGCTTCAGCCTGGAGATAGGCTTCGCATCGATCTCCTGATTAATTACTATCTGCAGGCAGCAGCAGAATGAGGGAGAGAGTGAGAAAGAGAGAGACAGAGAGAGAGGGAGAAGGAGAGAGGAAAAGTGGGAGAGGGAGATGAGAATGAAAGGAGAAAAAAGAAAGGAGAGAATGAATGAAAGCAGAGGGGGATAAAGGATTGGGGAGAGGGGGGGGTACACCTTGTACTATCTATGAATATCAGCTAAAGGCTACACAGTAATCTTCCAGGTGGAATATTATTTATTGATATATAAGTGGCAGGAACCCTTATCGTAACTGCAACCACCCTTTAACACAGCCAAGGACAAAATGAAATTCACATATTACTAGGGTAGAAACAACTTGCAAAGACAAGTAGATGACACTGAAATATCCAGCCCTGAATCCCCAAACAGATTATACTTAACATTCTGCAACAAATACTGAAAATAATTAGAAATTAAAAAAATATATATGTGAAAAAACATTCTGGACATGCCTATGCATTTCTAACTTCACTGTCACAAATGGTACAAGTGTGGGCAAGCAGGCTAAATTGCTAGCATTAATGAACTTTAGTTAGATCCTTTGGGCTACACTCCTCATCCTCCCGAGAGACTGTGTTGCACCTTGTGTAACATAAGTCAATAAGCTGTTACAACGCAAGTGTTGGGGCTCCATTCAGGCCAATGCTTAAGAGTGGCTGGTACATTTGAATAGCAGATAACAAAGCTGTTTTTGTTTAAATTGGCATTGTTTTTCATTTTGGTCCTTACACTCTGTACGAAGGCTGCCCCGAAAAATCAGCTGAGAAGCCCCTGAGTCGAACCTCATTATGTTGAATCACGACACAAAAAATCTACATAGGCCAATGCAGAATAACAACATTGCAGAAGTAACTGTAATAATAGAGAAAGGAAATGGAAAATGGAGGGAAATGTGATGCAGTGCAGCATGACTCCCTGGTTTCTCAGATAGAGTAAGCCCCAGTGCTAAATGGTAGTGAAGTCGGCCAAACTACTTTTGAAGCAGACCCTCAAAAGAGTGCGCTAAAATTTTGTAACTAAATTACGACCACGACTCACGCTTTTTATTTCTTTGTGGACATCTGGTATTTAATTTTCATTATAATATATTTCTCAAAACTGATCTGATTCAGGTACAGCCATAGTGTGTACCAGCAAACTGTATTTATACTTGTATTTTTTCCACACATCCCTAAGATTGGGGTAAAGCACAAATCTTACAGTATATTGTGTAAATACACCTGCAAGTGTTATCTCATTGACAACAATTAAATTAAATAGCTACTATCTTTAACATGCATTTTAATTAACTTCAAGCTTTTCTCACACATTCACAATTCTCAAAAATTACAATAGCACTTAAAGATATACTGGGAAGAAACTTTTACAATGACAAAGAAAACCCTCAAATTTGAAATAAAGTTGTGTTCTACCTTCCACCCACTCAACTCACCCAACAAGAACTTTAAAGCTGTAGGCGTAAAAAGAGAGAAAGAGTTTTGCTGCATGGGTAATGAATTGATAATTGGCTATCATGCTAAATATCATCCAGTACATGAGACAAAAACAGAATTATTTAGCTCATCTAGTTGGAACTTTAAAAGAAGAGAAAACCCTCTTATTTAATATTTCATATGGGGGAATTGTATTAACTAGAGGAAAAAAAGATTTTGGTGCTTGTTGTTTCTGTTCTGTTGTTATCATCTTTTGTGACATTAAAGATGTCGAAAGAAAGAGTGGGAGACAAAGTGAGAAATTCACTCTTTGAGGGAGGAATGGAGAGAGGGAAAGGGAAAGAACCTAAATATCACTTCATGGCGGAGGAAACAGAAAAATAGAGAGGAAAAGCAAGAGGAAGAGAAAGAAGAGGAACTGCCAATGCACACAATAGTGAGTAGTTGTTAATGTGAAGGTGACTATCAAACAATACAGGAAAGGCGGCAATGTCTCTGGTTGGTATTAAGGTGACAGTTGATCCAGGCACTGTCACACTGTCTCTACCTCAGCACTAAGACAACAAGCCAATTTTGTGTGCATGGGTATGCAACTCTGTGTATTTTACACCTGCACAGCATTGCTTTTTGTGTTGCTTTTGTGTTTGTGTGTGTGTGTCTGCTTGTGTATCGGTGTTGTTTTTTCAATCCTACTGACCTGAAAAGCTCTGTCAATGCTGGATCCACAGGCACTGAGGAAGAGATAGAGAGAGAGAGAGAGCGAGGGAGAGGATGATTATGAAACAGAACAGACTTGAGCATGCTAAATCCACGGGCTCTTTGTATAACACATAAAAAGGAACCTGCTTATGATCTGTGTAGGTTTACCATGAAATAAATTACCAGTGAAATACCTTAAACTCAGTAAAATGTAGACATTTGGTTCTATGGGTCTGAAAAACTCAACTGAAAATTACTATGTGTGGTACATATAGCTTTTAGTGAACAATTTTTTGTTCAGTAGGTGTGTATATGTTTTTCAGTGTATGTGCATATGGAGGGCCAATGCATACAGCTTTTAATTTGTTAATTTATTGGTAATATGTGATTAGAGGATTGGTGAAAAAGAAAAAAGGAAAAATATTCTCTTAAACACAGGTCAGTTTTCTGTGCATTTAATGCAATACGTTGCACTGTTTTGATTTTTCTAATTTTCAAAACAATCAGGACATCACTAGTACATAGATTGAGTATTTTGAATTTTAGAAAAACATTTACGAAGCAGATTAAAAATAAAATAATGGACAATATGGGTAAAATCCATTTGGATGACTTTAAAGAAAAAGATCTGTAGTGAAAATATTCTGTAGTTTGAAATTTCTAAAAAAATATTATGTCGATTGACTCTAATGTGTTTTATATTTCAGTTTTGTTTTGTTCAGTGGCTTGTTTCTACATTTGTTCTATATGTTATATGTTCTTATGCTGTTTTTGTGTTTTCGTGTGTTTTCCACTCTTATGGACAATAATAAAGTTCTATTCTGTTCAAATATGAGTGGCCTGTTGATATAAAGTGACTAGCTTGTTTAGGGAATTGGTAAAATTAACCAAAAATCTGACAAAGAACACACACAGTGGTGAAGCCTACTAACTAGCGTATGCTCTTGTTTTTCAACATAGTAATTGCCTAAAATTACTTACAACAACACAATGTATTCTAGTGTGAGCATGCACACCAGAGAGCCTTATTATCTATACTTGCAGTATATTTACTCTCAGCCATTTTATGTAAGGGTTTGAATTCTGAGCATGAAATTTACGCACTATATAGTACCCTCAAATATTCCCACAATGGAACAAAGAAGTGTCTAGTGTATAATATAGAGGAAGAAGTGAATGAGTTAATGATGGAGTGATTTAGGACACAGCCATAAAGATGATTTCAGTGCCAATCCTCCACTTACACATTCTCTCTCTTGTTGGCCGACAAGCAGAGGACGCCCCTAACTCAATCAAACAAGGGCCTTGTGGTCATAGCCTTCACTACATGGCTGACAAAGTGCTTTATCCACACACCGTAGGAACAATGGTCACCACCTTTTTCCTTGTTCTAAGAAGTCAGATACTTTCTAAAGTTAGAGGTGATAAAATATGTATCAAGAGAGTCCTCTGATGGGCGACTCTTTTTAGATGCTTTAAACCTGTGAGGGTGGACATGGCAGGTGTCTGGGAGTAACGGCTGGTGAGGCTTTTCAGTGTTTGCTGTAGTTTTATGTCACCAGGTTAAGTAGGGGGATTTACTCTAATATCCAAGTTTTGTAATCATTTTTCTTGGCGGTAATACAAAATTTAAAAAAAGAGGGTCACCAGTCACCATTACCTGTTTTTTTTTTTTTTAAATAGTTCCATCCTTTGCTTTCATTTTGAAATATGTTTTGTTGGATTATATGTAAATGGGGTAGGTATTTCATTTTCAATAAAGCTCTTAAAATTTGCACCGTGATTCTGTTTCTGGAAGATATAAAAAAGAGAGATAGAGAAGGAGAGAAAGCAGTGAGAAAAGGCAACTTGAATTTGACAGGATTTGTGCAGTGGTGTGTGTACAGTATATGTACGTGCTTGTGTCTGTGCATGTGTGTTTGTGTTGGGGGAGTAAAGGTCAACCTGAATGGCGTTGCCGCCTGTGTGTATGTGTGTGTATCCATTCCGATACCTTTGGAGCGTGTTCGATGGCGCTTATCGTCTGCATCCACCTCCATCTGCAGAGAAGGTACAAACAAGCTGTTAAACACACAACAAACATCATCGCAGAATTATCTTTAATTTGGATACATATTCTTTCAGCTTCAGAGTACTTTTTCCCCCTTGTCAAACATGCAAATCACATTTGATGTTGGCAACACTTAAATGTAACATTTCATGCAGGTGACTGAGTTACTGACAGAATTTGTGTACATGATTTAAGTAATTTAAAGACTAAGGAACATTTAGATTCTTGTTATCTGAAATCATCACTGAATAAATGAGACCTATAAAATTTCTTTGCCATTACATCTGTCCTGCCGTATTCATATGGATGGATATGGATCTCTTCAATCAAAAATATATATTTAGACGGTCATTTGATATGGTTATAATGTCAGATGTGTACTTTCAGGAAATAATTCCAAAAACCAACACAAATCATGCAAAGACTCATATTTGACCAAGACAGATTAATAGATTAACTGATTAATTAGTTTGTGAAGTGACTATGAGATCTCATTTGTTAATTTAATTCCAAAAAATGGAATATATTGTCTTTATAATATTACTGTTTTAACATTTTAAAATGATGTAATACATAATTTCAGAAGTATTTGTTTATCAGTTTTTCCACCCATCTGTCCATTTGATCCATCTGTCCAACCATTCAAGCACTCATTCATCAATGTGTGACCATCCATTAAGTAATTTTACAGATGTAGTGAAGATATAACAACACCCTATGTCAAATGTATGGTTTATCCTGCATCCTCCTCAGTATTCAAACCTTTTAAGCTCTTCACATGCCAGAGTAAGCATTATCCCTCCTTCTAGATCTCTTTCATGTATCTCAGACCTATATATCCTCGTAAACGTAGGTTTATCCCCTTATCAACACATCATAAATTGTTGAAGAGCCTGAACACCTCAGGACATCAGTGTTATTTCCAGATGTCCCTAAATATTCCTGCTTGCTGGGTTTGGACTATGACAGGGGCCGTGGCCTGGTTTGAATATCTCTTTTTATTAACATGATTTATTAACAGATACACTTGCTGTACTGTAGAGCCCCTCAGCCCTAATGGTGTGTTTCTTTATGAATGCCCATAAATGTTTCAACGGGAGAAAAATAAAATGATGAAAGGCAAGGATACCTTGTAAATCTTATTAGCGTGGCAGGGATGGATCGACCTGAAGTATTTTGGGGAGGCTGAGGGTATTGTATGGGTGTGTGGGAGAGAGCCTAAAATATCTATATCTATACACCATTCAGGTACAACATTAAAACCAGTAACTGTTTAAAGTTGTAGCTGATCGGTGTATATTTTACATTAAGTGTTACTTTGGTTTCAATGGCAATGGAAGGGTATCCTTCCTTGGGAAAAAAACAAAGGAAAAGAGAAAATAACAACTTATAATTCCAGTTTTCAACTCTCCCCTCAGCTGCTCATACAGATAGAGACCGAGCATTCTGTGTGTGAGTGTGTGTGAGTGTGTGTGTGTGTGTGTGTGTGTGTGTGTGTGTGTGTGTGTGTGTGTGTGTGTGTGTGTTTGTGTGTGCGTGTGTGAGACTCGTTTATGTCTAACCAATAGGGCACAGATATTATAGTCCTAAAAGTCTATGTTCTTTGACACAAACGCTGACTCCTTGTGTCATACATTCAAAGACACATTGATTAATTCATTTTACAAATCATTTTTAAATCTCAACTCTGAAATGATTCTGTTTATCATTTTTTTCTTTGGTTGCTATGTACTCACTGCTGCCATTTTTGCACTGAAATACACAGATCACTTGTCAGTCCCCTGGCATGGGTGGTACTGTGATTCTTTTTTCATGAATTTTAAAGTTTGAGTTTTTGTAGGTGGTTCTTTTTTCTTTTTCTGTTTAGCCATAGACGGTACTGTTCCTGTTGACTTCGACTTCTTCTCTAAACCAATGGCCTTACCTGCTGTTGGAAATGCAAAACTTTCTAACAGCAGCAACCTCATTCGCATCACAGTCAGTGTTTAGAAATGAAACAGCAAAAGCTTTAATGTGTACTGGGAATATTTTGAAAGAAAGGACCCTTCGTTTATTTGATAATGCTGCTGATAATTGCATTAAAATACATATATGAAAATAATCTTTTTCTTTAGACTTTCTTTACCCTACTAGAGTGAGCTGCCTGGTTTAAAAATACTGTTTAGTGGTTTGAAAATGAAATGAATTGAAGAGCAAAGTTAACCTGCTTGCAGAATATGTCCCTTGTTAAAAGAAAAATATCCACTGTGGACTAAAATATGAGACTGACTTGTTTAAATGCATGTTTAGTTGAAGTGCACACATGCACACACACACATACACACAAACAAACAGACACACACACACACACACACACACACACACACACACACACACACACACACACACACACACACACGCACACACACACTAACAGTGCCTATCTGAAGCTGTCAGACTCTCTCAGAGGGCCCTGTTTTTAAGCGAGGCCTGCATCAGCACTGAACACAGTGTCAACAACAAGTGAATCCAACAGCAGAATAAAACCACATCTACAATAACGGCAGCAGCAGTGTAAGTCTTGTCGCCTCTGCTTCGTTCCCTCAAGGCTCCTCATGAGAGTTGGACCGAGGAAGCATAAACGCCTCTGCAGCTTGCCATATGTTGGAGAGCCCTTCATATACTGTCTGGCTTTTTCACTCTCTTAGCACCCCATGGGAAAATGTCACGGCTGTAATGAAGGTTAGCCTGCTTATTGAGGATTAGGAGGAGACCGACTCCTTCTCTGTCTGTGTCTCAATTAGACCCTGGATCAATGGCATTATAGGCCCAGATGAAAAACCACAGAGTCAAGTTCATCCCAGCAACAAAAGTTTAGGTTGGCTAAGAAAAGACATATAATGATGCAAACTTCAGAGAAAATTCTACATATTTTCTTATTACTACAGAACCATCAATTTGAACATGAATTCAAATTACTGATGTGTTATAAAATGTATAGTGTTGCTGTCCATTTATTTCTACTTTAAGTCACAGTATATAACCACATTTATTAGTGTGATCTATCACCCAAATTAAAATAAAATGTAAAATAATAATCATAATAATAATGATGATAATTCTGGCTAATATCGCCAAGTGATAATAATAAGTAACATGGAGGTACTTAAGTTGTGTTGGTGTAATTCACCACTTCACTTCACACTTGCCCTCTACTGGGGTTCAGTTTGTGTGTTCAAAACCAAGTACAAACCAGTAGGTAATTTGGTACAAAAAAAAATAATCTTATTGTACCTCATATTTCTATTTACTATGCATAAGGTGCAGGCTGCATCCCATCTCAAATGCAAACCATCTAAAACTGTAAACCTAGACAAGTGTTTAATTCATCACAAAGCTAAAGTCTCATAGAAGATCTGCCTCCTTTGAAAATATATGCATATTGTGACTGGAATGTGGAATGAAACTTAACTTTTTATTCACACATATTGGAAAAGCAGCTCCAATGTGTTCGCGTTGGTTGAGAAGAATCGCGATATTACTCAATGAAACATGATAAGAAATGCAGCGATTACTGTTATAGTCACCGAAACATAAAACAAGTATTGTGTGTGTGTGTGTTTATCATTTTGGTGGTGGTGGTGGTGGAGGAGGTGTGTGTGTGTGTGTGTGTGTGTGTGGGGGGGGCTTGCTCAGACATCTGTCACAACAATTCACATCGTTATCAGTTTCCCTTGTTTTCACCTTGAAGTTTTGGGAGAATGCATTTCAGGCATATGGCGCCCAACCCCACCCTCCACCACACATACAAACATGCGTGTGCACACAAGACACACACACACACACACGCACACGTGTGTGCACAAACGCAAAAATATACACTCACACTCTCACATTGGTATTCTGTACAGTGTAGCAATATGGAGTCAACAAATCCGTACCGGCATTATCTTATTTCACTGCAAATACGTATTTACACCATGCATCATCTAGTGACAGTAAACATGTGTGCCAAATCGACGCTAAGTGCATCTGAATTAGTGTGAAAGGCTGTAGAGATAGCAATCTGAGTGGGCGCTGAGAGATAGTGAGGGACAGTCAGAGTGAAAAAGAGAGCAAGGATGATGGAGAGGGAGAGAGAGTAAAATCTGGGGAGTGATTCCTAACTAATATGGCTTTGGCGGGTCAGCTACGCAGAGCTTTGAAAAGGTAAGCTGTGATCTGAATACAATACGACAATTTATCAGCTGGTCAAGGGATGACAGAGTGCTGTAACAGTCCAGGATTTGAACAGAGATGTATTTATAACTTAAATTATTGCTATATAGCCTAAGTGGATCTGAGGTTGGATACTTTTTGTTCATAAAATTTTAATTCTATTAGGCCTTTGAATCCTGGTATATAAAATATTTTATCTTTGAAAACTGCATTCATTATGTAGTGAGTAGAATAAATTAAATCGCTATCTGGAGGTCAGTTTTGTCAGGAGTCTTTAAAAACTGGTTTGTACTGGTTCATGTCTGAATGTGATTTTCTAGAACTGAAATCGTCAATAAATGGGCCAATAGAAAAATCATGATTATATTTAAGGCATTTAAAAAAAAAGTTGATTTCATATTACCAAATATGCAGGCTGTGGAAACTTTTCATCTGGGCTTCTACCAATAAATAATAAAAAAAAACCTTACCTCCTGGTCAAAGAAGATCTGTATTTCTGAAATCTGACACACAAGAGGGGTTAAAACTCTTGGTGATCTTTGTGAAGCAGCAGATCTCCTGTCAGTCAATTTAAGACTATAAAAAGTATGATCGACTATTCCCGTTTTAAGCCCTCTGTTGACTGGTTTCCTAATTATTTTATCTCTACTTTTCTCTAGAACTATAAATATCATAACTGAATAACACTGTACCACTGTGGCACTGTTTTTGTTCATTTCTTTTTTTTAAATGAATTTTGTTTTGTTTGTAATACAATGTGCAGTATGGTTTTTTGGTTCTTTCACGTCTATCACATCCAGCTATGTTTCTGTTTATATTTTATAAATTAATAAAACATTATGCAAAAAGTGCCAACATAAAATAGAACAGTTTAGAATTATCACGCAAATCTGCATCAAAACCAGCAAAATGCAAACACGATTAAACAAAAAATAACACTTTTGAATTGGGTTAGGTGTGAAGACAGGATGTACTAAACTCTACCTGAAATGGTTTCGGGGTAGAGACAGCTCTTTGGTCCAGACCTCTGCTTCCACTGTGACCTAATGACGTTCAGCTGGAGAGGAATGGCTCACCACGGCTCCTGCAAACTCATTTTCTACAGAGAGGGAAGAAGAAGATGGAGAACATACATCATTAAAATCATTTCCAGAACAATCACATTCACACACAGCTATGACAGGATTTGAAATTTCCTCTTCTCCTTTGACTCCAGGCTCATGAATAGTCATATAGCATCAGCTATGCGGCACACACCAAAGCGAACGCTGATTTCCACCATAACAACAGCCGCTTGTTGTGTGCGATAGGCTTGGCAACATGGGGTAATTAGCTAGATCTATCATCTTCTTCAGGAAGTGGGGACAAATATAGCTAATGATCCGTGCCTGCCTTCATGATTTCTCTCCTCAGCTCTCCATCCTTCGCTGAGTAAGAGGAGGAGAGGAAAGGGGAGGGATTGTGGAGGAAGATGGGAGAGGCGTGAGTAAGGGGGTCAATGTCCCACTCTGTCAAAAAAGGTGAAATAACCTGAGACACAGAAAGAAATCTAGACAGCAAGAAAAAGAAATTGAAGTGTGAGTGAAAATGTGCATGCAAACACTGCCTGTTTACTCTGCCTGTCCTTGTTTCTTTCTATCTGGTGCTGCTTATTCAGAGAATCTATGGGAGTGAACAGATGAGGTGCTGATACTGTATAGGGACCATCACAAAGAATAAAGGCCCTCATAGGGAGCCTACCAGATGGCCCATAACACACACACACACACACACACACACACACACACACACACACACACACACACACACACACACACACACACACACACACACACACACACACACACACACACACCACAGTCATCCCCAACCTATCTCAAAGCAACTTAAATCAAAACAATAGCTGGTCCCTGAGGACAAACACAACCATAGGCATACAGTGAGTGTTCAGAGTGCTGTTGTGTGTTATGTAAAAGGAATTTTGGTAGTTATGTGCATAATCAAACTTTACTTTGAAGCAGCAGGGGGTCTTTCTGTATCCTTCATCACACACACACACACACCTCTGCTTTCCACTTTTTTGTCCACTTCCTTTGTAGTGTGAATAATAAGCATGGCCAAGTTGGAAACAGTTTGAGTGAGTCGTAAGGGGATTGCGTAAAAAACTTTGAAAAGGGCTGTTAACGTGAAACCCTAATGTGAAACAATGGGCCACTCAAACTATATTTTCATTTTACAACTACAGTCCTGCCATCTTTCTTGTTTTATGAAAACAGCATCAAAGGTTGGTTTGTATTTGATTAAAGCCACTGGTGTACCCCGAAGGTGTTTTCATTCAGAAACTAGAATTACTGCCTTGTGGTTGTAAGCCTCTGCCAACCAGTCAAGTTGCAGTTTACCTCCATGTCTGTTGAGACTCATATAATATATTTAGTGAAGACTTTTAAGTAATTTAATAAAAGGTATTACATGTATTTTTTTTAGCAAAATGGAAGTTATCACAATGAGAGAAACAAAAAACAGAATCACATTCCTTGTATGTGTTCACATGCTTGGCCAATAAAGCTGATTCTGATAGAACACAAAGTATAAGCCATGACAGTAGACAATGCTTAAAATAAGGATGTTGCTGTAAAGAAACTACAAATTCTAAAACGCGGATGCTTCACACAGATGTTCAACATGGCAGCACAGAAGCTCTATAGAATCACCACAGTTTCAAGGTGGGTACCCATTAGTGTCACCAATTCAGTATCTGACCAAATGGGAAATATGGTCACAATGTGCCCCTCTGTTCCTGAGTTATAATGGCCAGAAAAGTGTTTTGTGAGTCACAGTGACCTTGACCTTTGACCTTTGACTACCGACTTGAACTACCCTTGAGTTTAATTGGACGTTTGTGCCAGATGTAATGAAATACCCTCCAGGCATTCCTGGTATATTACCTTCACAAGAATGGGACTGACATGAGCTCACAGTGACCTTGACCTTAGAGCTTTGATCTCCAAAATCGAATCAGTTCATCCGTGAGTCCAAGTGAATGTTTGTGCCAAATTTGAAGAAATTCCTTCAAGGCCTTCCTGAGATATCGTGTTCACAAGAACAGGACAGACGGATTGACAGACAACTCAAAAACATAATGCCTCTGGCCACGGCTGTCACCGGCACAGAGGCATTCAAATGGCAGAAAAGTCAAAGTAAATTTGGGCATGGGTAGCTGGTATATTGTGCATAAAAAATGTATAATTCTACATTCATATGGCTTTTCCATGTATTTGAAAAGATCCGATGTAGATTTTATGAATGATTTCTGGCAAATTTGTGGCATAATTCCACCTGCTTCTACCTCATAAAATACAAGCAACCTGCAAACACACACATATGCTAATCCCTGGCCCCTTGGTCATTATAATCAGAGTGTAAGTGATGGGTCTGTCCTCTGATGAAGTTCTTTGTGTGGAGGCTGATGACAAATCACAGCTGTCTCACTCTTCATCAGGACACAGCCCCCATTCCCTTGGTCTATGTATCAGAAAAAAAGGAGAGGGGGAATTGACAAATGGCAAGAGTTTAACTGGACAACAGGGAAAAAAAAAACAGAAAAAGATACAATACAGTAATAAAATATGCTGTGGCTGTGTACTTTGTGTGTGTGTGTGTGTGTGTATGGTATTCAAGTCATGGAGTTGCAGTGCTAAACAGAGAAAACACACACACAATCTCAAGTCTCACATACACAGACGTTTATAGACGCACATGTGCACAAGATATTCTTATTTTTCCCCTTTGTTACAAGGGGAAAATATATGACCAAGATATGACCTAGTAGACCTCTTCTCAACCCAGAATTCCACAACTGTGTGTGTATGTGTGTAGTTGTGCCCCCCCAACACACACACACACACAAATTTCACACCCATCATACACGGAAACGCATATATGGCATATGAGGACAAAGAGGCACACTCAAATAAGCACATATTGAGAGTAGGAGACACATGCTTTATTCATGTGATGTGTATGCACACATACAGACACATGCACAGCAGTCTCCTTCTCCCAGGCTCTGAGAGTGGCTGGGGCTGCCTGACCTACATTCTGGCAGATATATATACAGGCAAAGAGGAGATGAAATCTCTCTCTCTATTGCTCTTCCTCTCTCTGCTCCATATCCGGTGTTCTTTTCAGTGCCTGTTCATTGCCTCTCGGACACACACGCACACACACACACACACACACACACACACACACACACACACACACACACACACACACACACACACACACACACACACACACAGAGGAGGCTAAGAAGCAGCTATGATTTCTTGGCCTGAATGTGAAACTGGCGTTGTCAGAGTATAGCTACATGTGTTTGATGGTTTTTGATGGTGAAAGTAGGATTTCTGTATATTCTTTCTGGCCCCTACTGCATATGGAAGATCCCTCAAGCTACCATTTTCTCTTTATGTATGTAAATAAAATATTTCATGCCACCAAAAGAACTGCAAGTCAAGCACATGTTCTAAAGCCACCTTCTCAGGGAAACAAATGAGAAAGGAGGTTGATGGTGTGCAAGTAAAGAACAATATAACCTGGCGACGAGAACTGGTGATGGTCTATTTGTTAGCAGGTCTCATTAGCTAGAGAGCAGGAGATGGGATTGGTCTGATAATAAAGCCAGCTGGCAATTTATCCATTTCTCCTCTAACTGATCTGATCTATGGGTGTCTGTGATGGTAAATGAGATTTGGGACATCTATACTATAATGATCCAAGTTTAGACTTTGAAACTCTTTATATTTACTTTTTGACATAATAAACATGGTCCATGCATATCTGATTTGCTGATTTATTTGCCAAATCATAAGACAACGAGCAAATAATGTAGTTGAAAAAAAATATTTATGTTTCAGTGTACTTCATAGAATAAAATAGTAATGTTCTCCTCAAACTGTTCTGTGAAAGTCAATGCTTCTGCTAAACTGGACTGCAAACAGATTAAGCTTACAGGCAACAGCACACATATCATTTCTAACATTGAGGGACCATTTTGACCCAAACCCTTGTGTCTATTGATACAGTGGGAGTTCTCTTTATTTGTCCAGCTGTGCAGAGAGCACGTTAGTTGCCACGATTTATTCCTACATTTTGGCTAGTCTTTTGCCTTTCTAAGTTGCAGTCTGCTCCGAATGTCTATGACGGAGTCATCTCCATGCCCAGACAGCACCAGAGGTTGGTAATTCAAAAGGTGTTCAGTTTATAAAAAAAGACCAGATCCACTATATTCCTCAACTAAACCACCCCGACCCTTGAAATCCACTGAGGCATTCTACTGGCCACACTCTCAAAACAATGATACCACAGAAAGCGACCAAGAAATCCCATGACCCTGCATCTAGACAACTTTTATATTGGAGGTTTTTTTCCCAGCAAATCATCTAGCAAGTAGAGAGAAAACAAAACAGAGAGAATGTGAAACACAGTTTTAGGGGTAAACTTTTTAAAGGAAAACAATTTAACTGTTGGGTAGTTTCATTATAAAATTATGTCCAAATATTTTTCAGAAATCTGTCTTTGTTTCATAATAGCATTTTTGCTACTGCCCCCTCAGTTTTTTGGCGGTGCCCCCCACCTCTCTTAGCAGGACTCCAGAGGTGGGTAATGTAATTTTTTAAATAAATTGTACTTGTTGGATTAGTTCTGATGCATTTGAGCACTATCACTTAAGAGGTTGGTGGTCTGCTGATCCCTCTCTGTTATCCTACTGCAGCCACCTCCCACTTGACGATATTAGGTTTCAACCATAGATGGTCTTCCTCAGATAAAAGTGAAGAAGTGAATACACCAGTATTTAATAGGCAATTCATAATGAAGCCTCACATCATTATTTCCTAATTAGCCTAGATGAGCATTATTAGACATTTTCAGTGAGATTAGAGACTGTTTTCACAACTTCTGTAATCTTATTGTCAAAAAATTAATGATAATGATAAATGAATGATAAAAAAATTCGGAGTTTAGTTTTAATAATTTATTCAATTATTTTGCAATTAATTGGCAAAATTGTATACATGTATTTCATTGTACGTGTTAATTTGATTATTAATTTCATTCTAAATTGTTTATTTGTTTAATAATGAATACTTCCATAGTTCAATAGTTATTAAGTTATTCCAAATTCAAGCTGTCCATTAGTGACATTACTCTCCAAAAGGAGATATCTACCACCAGTAAATAGCATCAGCATGTGAAATAATTAGGGTAATGAGCACATACATTCCCTTGTTGATAAAACAGGCAATGTTTCCAGCTGTATGCTACATATTTTAGACATACTGAATGATAAACTTTAGGTAATAAAGTTACCTAAGAAAAAAAATTCGTAACAAAATAAACATGCAGTAATTATTTATTTGTGCAGATATCAAAGTCAAGAATCAGATTTACATACATGCAAGAAATTCAACAATTAAACTACACAAAGAAAAACGAACTTTCCTGAAAATGCAGCCATTGGACTGGGCTTGCTACTTTCAATTTCTTCACAGTGCCTACTGTCATCCATCCATCCTTCTATTTTCTATACCTGCTAATCTTATTGAGGGTTGTGGGGCTGAAGCTAGCTCACACTGGGCTGGGGGTAGGTCTAGCCAGGGTACATAGGCAGCGAAGCAGAGGTAACCACAAAGCAACCTGTAATAAACCAACACATATCATATTTTAACTATTGGGTGATCTCTTGTTGCAACAGCCTAAAAAATGAATCTGTCTATTGGCCTGAATCTCTCCCACAAATGATCTTTGAACACAGTGGTGTTGCCTGAGACATTGAAGTTAAAGGGTGAACGAAGCTGTCAGGTAGTGAAGTGGGCTGACTCTTTAGAATTTTCCTGCTTCTATGAAAGAGTAAGCCATGGTAAAAGCAGTTTTCTGACCTGCTTTTCTCTTCAAGGGCGTGAGAGATGGAACCGACCATATGCATATACCTGCTAGGCTGCACTGGGCTCACAAACACACACAGTGTCTCAACAGTCTGGATAAGCCAACTCAAAAAAGAAAAAAAGGAATATATATATATATATATATATATGTGTGTGTGTGTATATTAATATATATATATATATATATATATATATATATATATTCCTTTTTTTCAGCTCCCTCATTTTCTGAGGCTCAAAAGTAATTGGACAAACCAACATAATTATAAATATCAGGATTATTTTTAGTACTTGGATGAAAAGCCTTTGTGGTCAATGACTGCCTGAAGTCTGGACATCCCCCAAATGCCGAGTTTTCCTTCCTTGAGTCTTTGCCAGGCCTTTACAACAACCGCCTTCAGTTGCTCCTTGTTTGGGGGTCAATCAGCCCTCAGTTTTGTCTTCAGTAAGTGAAAAGCATGCTCAATTGGATTGAGGTCATGTAACTGACTTTTCCATTGAAGAATATTCCATTTCTTTTCCTTGAGAAGCTGTTGGGTTGCTTTCGCAGTATGTTTTGGCTTGCCCCTCCCAATAAGACACACACATGCACCTATAAATGCACCCCTCCACCCCTCTTCTTTTTCAAGGGAGGTACCTCCTCCTCTGTCCTCCTCTGTAAGGGCAGAGTGTGGGGGAAATAACATCAAGCAAACCGCCACCGCAATTACCCACAGTGGGGTAATCACCACCACAATACACTATGGGTTGGCTGCCTGGGAGTGAGAGTGAAATACTCAGGTGAGAAGAGAAGCCAGACAGCAATCAGCCCAGCAGGAAGTGGAAGAGAGAGAGACAGGGAGAGAGAGAGAGATAGAGGAAAAGAGAGCGATAAGAGGAAAGGGTCATTCCTTTAATTTCCAAGGGAGAGCCAGGGCCTTAATTACTTGATGAGTCTTCTTCTCTCTCTTTCTCCCTCTCTGTTCTGTGGCTGTAAAAAGGTGTGTGTGTAGGTGTGTGTGAGTCTGTTTATGTGAGCCATTATCAGACTGGGAAGACTCCAATCACCTCTCAGCACAGATAATGAGTGAAGAGAACAACATTGCAGTCAGGGGATGCGAGAGAGGGAGTGAAGGGGTAGGATGAGGGGGTGGGGGCAAGACAGAGCAGGAGAGGGAGAAGGAGAGGTGATTTATGCTTTTAGAAGTGTTAACACCATCTCTCATCCCCAGCAGCTATAGAACACCAAGGTCGAGGAGTGAGACAGCAAAGACTTGAAATAGTCACATGAAAACAGAGGTGAACGGCACCTCTGCCTATGGAAAACTGCACTATTCATGCTCACTGTTGTACATAATGCTATGAGGAGGTGTTCACGATTCTCTCTATACTGGTAGTGTGGGGGCCTGCAGTATGTCCAGGGCTCTTCACAACATTTTTACGCATATGTGAATGGTAATTAGAGAGTGAACATGAAAAATAATTTAGGCACAATGGAGCAAGTGATTCTGAGTTCTGTCACCCAATAAAGATTCATGAACCAATGAAAACTGCTTAATGCAGCTAACATTTTACAGGGGTGAGATTTCACACTATGATAAGATGATTTTCATCCTGTCTCATTTAAGTGCAAAGAACAAAACATGCCGGTGGTAAGCCTCTCATTTTTAGCCAGCACTGACTCTCTCAATGGATAGAATGACAAAAGTTGTCATGGGAAGATTATGTTAACTGTAACTAATTCAAGTTTATTTTGTGATTGATTTAACAAAAGCCCAAACTGAAACTTTGCTTTTGTCTGGCCAGTATTCTTTCTGTAAGCCAGAAATGCAACTGACAGTAGCCCCAATTTTACCCTTCTCATATTTCCTTGTTACATTTGAATCTTCACCCAAATACTAGATAAAGGATTTGAATGGATTCAGATATAATAAGCAGATTCGATACAGCTCACATTATAACCCAACCCATTCAAGGCTGACATTTGACTTTTAAAAAATCAGTTACTAATATATTGGCAGATATTTTGTTTAACATAAACCACATAACATAATGATTTTTAATCAGAATCCATTATGTTTGGTTATCAAACAAGTGTGAGCAAGATACAGTATGTATTGAATGGGAAATTTCAAAGGCTAAAAATAAACTTGGTGGTCCTCTTTGATGGACAAACTAGAGTATATAATTCTCATCACTGTAAACTATCTCAAACATTTCTGTACTAACATTTCTTGTTATTTATTGGCTAATATACACACTGTTATTGAGCTATAAGTCAAAGCTGATCAAATGCTTTTTAACCCCATACCAATTTACAAAGTTTCATAAGAATTAGCAGGTTCTAAACTGATTGTTGCTGGTAATCTGATGTGTTCATTGTTAAGTCCCAAGTACATCTTATGTTTTAGAATTAATCAATAATCAATCTTATTTAAGTGAACAGTCTCCTAGTGGTCAGTTTGTCTTTGTGTTTTGTTAATACTGTATATTTAATGTTAGAAATGAGATGTATTCCTTAAAAATATTTACTTTGTCCCTATTTTTTGGCTCGACCGCAACAGCAGGGCCAGCCTTATGAACACGTATGTCGTTGAGTGAGTGAATGAATGATAAGGTTATGCCACTGGTCAGCTGAATGTTGCTTGACAGAGTGCTGATGTTACACCATTGGTTGGCCAGCCAAGTGTTGGAGTTTCCCCATAGGCTTTTGCTCTTTCAAAATGAATTGGTGCAAACACTTTCTATAGCGTCATCAGGGGGGTGTTTTTACAGGCAGTCTTGCCAACTTAGCGCCTTTGTCGCTAGATTTACCAACTTTTCACACCCCTCTAGTGAGTTTTCTTCACAAAAGCATCTAGCGACAAATCTAGCACCTTTTTGGACAAATCTTAGCTACTTTCTGTAGAAGAGAGTTGCCAGAATTGTCCTGCGAGCGCAAGGTCAGGCTTTCCCTCCACAGGCACACCTCTCTATGCACCTCATTCATCTGACAGCAAGGCAGCTGACACAGATGTAAATGAACTTGTAACTTTCTTTCTCAGTGATTATTTTACAAATTAATATAAAACAGCACAGCCGTTTTAACAGCCAACGCAGTTATAAAATCAGGATTTTAGAGGTGCAAAGCAGCAGCTTTGAAGTGGCTTGGAAGTGACTGCTGCTTAAAATGTAGCCTCAATGGGCCGTGTTTCAGTCACTATTTAATACTTCTTCTGTAGTCTGACAACAGAAACAGAAAAACATGTAAAGGACAACAGCTTTATTGGGAATTCGGCTGTATAAAACTAATATACATGTGAGCACAGAGAGTAAGAGAGAAGCAAGTAGATAAAGGGCAGTCCAGCCATTTACTAGCTTTTGACCTAATCTTGTTTGTTAGTGCACGTAGAATTTTTAACTTGGAGGTGCAAAGTGTCCATAAAAATGCAAGCCCTGATGTCTAACAATTGACCATACAGACCAATATTAATGTCTCCTCAATCATCATACATTGTTCCACTTTGATATAAGCAAATCTGAATGTTTTGCTAGCAAATGATATTACATGATGGGCTTTGGTTAGGTAACTGACACCCCTGCCGTCTGTCAATGAAGGCTGAATGCTTATCTACAGAGAGGGCATATAGTCTTTCCTCACTAGACAGACAGCAGGATCAAACAAAAGCAGCAATTTGCAAAATCTATGTAGTATTAAGGAAGGCAAAGAGTCTTTGAAGGTTAGTTGTCTTTTATCACATCAGATGGGAGTTTAATCCTAAACCATGCTAAACTGACATTGTGTTGGACAGTGTTGCCCCAGCTAATGAACTAGCTCCTTTTGTGTGGCTGTTGATGACATTTTCCCACAATTAGTACTCTTGGCATTGTCCTTCTCGTTATTCATATCAGATCTCCCTTAAGAATTTGCAAGAACATCCCTGTGCATGTGTGTACATATACAGCATGTGTGTGCACACCTGCATTTACCGCAACTGATCTATGACTGAGTGGAAGTTTGTGTGCATGTGCAAGCATACTTATAAGTGCACAGGTTTGTATACAGTGTACAAATACATGTACTCATTTGTGTATGTGCATGTGAATGTGTGTGCGTGTGTGTGTCTGATTGCACCCAGGTCTCAATGCACTAATGAGCTCTATTGTTCTCTTCTCTATTTTTTCCTCTAGTTCTCTCCTCACAAAACCGCTCTGTCTTTTTTCTCAGTCTCTCCATCGCTCTCTCTGTCTCTCTTCTGTCTCTCCTTCCTTCCCCTGTCTCCCCACCCCCTACTTGGCTGCCTGTGACTACCCAGAATACCAATGATGCAGTCTGCAGATAGATAGATATGGGTGTCTGTCACATGACCCTATATGTCCTGAGGCTTTACCCCGGGATGACAGCAGGTGCAGCATGCGCACAAATGCACGCACACACACACACTCACACAAAGGTACCTCCAGCTTGGCATGCTGTATCTCAGAATAGGCACTGAAGCAGGCAGGCAAACACAGACACACACACATACATAGTATTGCAGGCAGAGGTACACACGCACTCGGGCAAGCTAATGGGCATACACTGATCACCAGCGAGCCAGAAAGAGAGAGCAGGAGAAAGAGAGAGAACATCCCACCAGTGTACTTCCATGCTGTCTCTCTCCCTTTCTGTCTTTCTGTCACACACACAGTCCTACAGGCAAGATAGAAAAACAGTGCGCACACACATGCAAATGCAAACACACACATCTTCCTGTGGGAAGGCACCCCACCCCTGTTTCTCACACAAACACATTCGTCACTGACAAAGCTCTACACAGTCACTGGGTATCCTGTGGCACCAAAAATAGCAGCATAATAGAATGGAATAGAAAATGTCCCCTCACTCTACTTAAATAGGACCCATATTTCCAGTGTGGTAGTGAAAAGCACTGGACAACATGAGACAGAATTTGTTTGGATTTGAATGAATCACACATTAATTCAAAATAGCCTCCCAAAACCCAGAGAGCATTCTCAGTGGTACAAACATTGGCAGATTGTGCCCTCTTTACTACTAAGGCCCTGTCTGCAAGGTTCAAGCTGGTAATTCAGTGGTCACTTTACATATTTTAACAAAAACAGAAAGGCTGTCCATGAAATTAGATTTTCTTTCCCTAAAGTAGTCATTTCTGTAATCATTCAATATAGTTTTTGAGTCACTTCTGATAGTGTTAACATTTGTCTGGTAAGCTTTTATTCATTTGGCTATACATTATCAGCAGCATTAACTTGGCTGCAAGGGTTGAAGGCAAAGTGACAAGCAGGCCGTGCGGGGATATTTGACATATTTTCAGACAGTCCCTCCAGGAAGACATTTATAATGTTGTACTTGGTTGTTCAAATTAAAAGTGCCACAAATAGTTGGGTAACAAATGAAAAAAGAGAACTAGAGAAAGAAGTACAATGCCTGGCTCCTCTCGTACTTCCCACAGCTGTCCAATCACAGTGTGAGGTAGATGTGAATGTTGAATTGCATTTTTGGAAAGTAACAGAAATGACTGGACACAGAATTAGAATTACATACAGAATATGCCCTGTGTAGTCCACCGCTGGGGCCTTTTTTGCATGCCATTCCCCTCTTATATTCTAAACCTTTCCCCATATTTTTTGATACTATTGCCAGAATGATACCTGAGTTTTGCTACATACTTTTTGTTAATATAATGCTTCTCTTCCAAAAAGCCATTACAATAACTTAGCTTGAATACAATTTAAATTGGCAAAGCTATGCTTCAACAAGGAATCATCTAAGAAACAAACGCGCAAAGAAGACTACAAATCTCACCAGCCATTTAATGCGAACTTTTAATACTTGACAGTTTTCAATAGACTGTGCTACAGACATATTTTGGTGGATACTACACAGTATGGAGGCCTAATACTCACTTTATATTTTCAAACTGTCTAAATAAGCATATTGTCTGGAAAAAAAACAAAAAAACTTAATACAAGCCATTAGTAGCGGCCAAAAGTGATGTTCAATTATTCCTTCTAAAAAAACACATAGGTTCAAACCATTCAAATATCTGTAGAGGGCAAACCAATACAACACGAGAAATAACTACTTGGGTGCATATTTTTGAAATGTGCCCTCAAGTTGCTAGTGCTAGAATTGTAGGCTAATTGTAGTGTACATAACTTGCATACAACTTTTTCTTGAGGTTCCATGATTTTGCCACAATTTTGGTCTACTAACCAAATCCAAAGTATTTCCAAATGAGGCTTTTTTTTTGCAAATCACTCTCTGCGGCTGAGTTGGGTTGTGAACTCTGCCATCATTACCACATGGTTGATGTTTAATTATTCCCTCATGTCAGCCTGACCTACATTTCATTTTCAATCAATGAAAGTGACATTATGTGACTCCTGTCAATCATGTAGTGCATTCAGTGCAGTGGTCCAGGCCCATGCAAGAACTTGTAAGGCAGACAGCCATGGGGGGTGCTTTTTTTTCATAATCGAATATTAATTTTACTTTTTTTTTCAATTATATAATCAAATTTAGAATATATGTTGACAGCCCTAGTCACTAGGAACAATGGAATTACATTTGGAATGTATTGTACATATATTTACATTTTTTAAATTTAAACCAGTATTGTTTAAATTAATTTTTTCCCTCACTAATCCACAGTCAATACCCCATAATGACAAAGCAAAATTATATTTCAGTAAATTTTTTGCAAATTTATTAAAAAGGAAAGACTATATCACATTGACATAAGTGTTCAGACCCTTTACTCAATACTTTTTTGGAGCACCTTTGGCAGCAATTACAGCCTTGAATCTTCTTGGGTATGCAGCGAAAAGCTTTGCAAACCTGGATTCGGGGATTTTCTGTTATGCTTCTCTGCAGATCCTCTCAAGCTCTGTCAGGTTGGGACGGGGACCATCGGTGGACAGCCATTTTCAGTTCTCTCCAGAGATGTTTGATTGAGATCAAGTCAAGGCTCTGGCTGGGCCACTCAAGGACAGAGTTGTACCTAAGCCACTCCAGCTTCTGTCTTAGCTGTGTGCTTTGGGTCATTGTCCTCTTGGAGGGTGAACCTTTGAACCAGGCTGAGGTCCTGAGAACACTGGACCAGGTTTTCATTAAGAATATCCCTGTACTTTGCTCTGTTCAGCAATCCCCTTAACCCAGATGAGTCTCCCTGTCCCTGCTGCTGAAAAACAGCCTACAGCATGATAATGCCACCACCATGCTTCACCACTGGGATGGTATTGGGTGATGAGCAGTGCCTGGTTTACTCCAGAGATGATGCTCAGAATTGAGGCCACACAATTTGGCAAAATAGCTCTAGGAAAGGTCCTGGTTGTTCCACATTTCTTCCATTTAAGAATTATGGAGGCCACTGTGCTCTTGGGAACCTTCAATACTGCAGAAAGTTTTTTTTGTAGCCTTCCCCAGATCTGTACCTCAACACAATCCTGTCTCTGACGTCTGCAGGCAGTTCCTTCAATCTTGGTTTATCCTTTGATTTACAATTTCAGCTCTGAGACCTTACATAGACAGGTGTGTGCCTTTCCAAACCACGCCCAATTAATTGAATTTACCACAGGTGGACTCCAATTAAGGTGTAGAATATCTCAAAGATGATCAAGGAAAATGGGAGGCAAATGAGCTGAATTTCAAATGTCATAGCAAAGGGTCTGAATACTTATGACAATGTGATATTTCAGTTATTCCTTTGTAGTAAATTTACAAAAATTTCTAACACTCTGTTTTCGCTTTGTCATAAGGGATATTGGGTGTAGATTGGTGACAAAAATGTGAAAAAAGTGAAAGGGCCTGAATACTTTCTGAATGCACTGTCCAGCCGTCTCTTGTGCCTTTTGTCACAATGTAGTCCCCTGTTAATGGCTACAATCATATCTTAAACATTTCAAAGAATTTAATAACTTTTCTAATGTCCCACAATAATGTGCTAGAACATTGTACCAACAATCAAATCACTGCCTCCAAAAGAAAATCTTAAAATACAAGTGAAATAAGGCTTAAAATTTCTGCACATTTTTAGACACCTATAAAATGTCAGCTGCATGGCACCTGCATGGCTACTGCAGAGCTGATGTTGGCTGGCTCAGTTGATAAATAAGTGAGCACAGCACCCATAAAAGCATTACTTATTTTATTTCGACATTACAGCTCACACACTTGTTTTTATTCTAGGTAAGAGAATATTGTGATTGAGCAATGCCTAGTGTCACTGAAAGACGTATACCAAATCTTAAAAAAGAAACAGGTGCTTTATGTGTCACTAAATGAATTTGATTCAGAGTTGTTGCCAGAGTAGTAGCAACAGAGAGCCACAAGCTCGTTTCAATAATTATCAGCTTGGCACTTGGTGTGCCAAGCACACATGCCCACACTGAAATACAAGCTGAAAAACAATCATCTGCAAACAAGAGCTGTGTGTATATGCAAACATACATGCAGACATAGACTGCCCTTGCCTGTTTTACTTGTGTTTGTGTGCATTTGGGCCCTTCCATGCATTGCATTCTTTCCTTTCCCCCATACTTTTCTTAACACTTGTTGTGAAATATGTATATGTTCATTTCTCGACTTTTGTCAGAAAACTTGTTATGTTGATATCACACTGCGTATTGCAGCTACATCAAGGTGACAGCTTGAGAAAGGTGGGATGTTTTTATGCAAATGACTGAGAATCAAGATAGGTCTTAATAGAACTGAAACAAAGAAAACACTCAGCATGGCTGTACAGTTAGTACTGAATATTTGAGGTTGTGAGCAATGTCAGGCATGTGCCTGTCTGCTTGTGTATATGGGAACGTGTGTAATTGCATGTGTTTGTGGTGGTGGTGGTGGTGGTGGGGGGGGCACATGTGTATGTGTGAGTGGGCTCAGGTGGATGGTGAACTCGGCAGATGGACATTTGGAGCAGCTTTGCACCCTGCAGCAAAACACACAGGTATACACACACACACAGACACACACATACACAGAAACACACACTCCCACTCCCACACACAGCTGTAACATTAACCTTGTGTAACTGTAGGTGAGAGAAAGCGATAAAAACACATCCTCAGCACCTCAAATCACATATCGACATACTGATTCAGTATTTCAACTGTCCAAACATGGGGTAAGTCAAAACGACCATAATATTCTAACATTTTGTCTGTGCCCTGAAAAATACCTCCAAAGGCTTTTTAGCAAGCCAGAGACTTTTCCTTGGGAATTCAAGAGTTTTCAAAATTAAGCAATGCATTTTATCTTGGCTGGTCTGGAAACATGATCAGGAAATTTTATATGACACATACCAATAACAGCTAGGCCTAATTCTGTTTTGAAAACCTTTTCCACATTTTACTTTATTTTTACTTTCTCTGCACTTCTCTGTAATATACATTATTATCATTCCCAGAAACAGAAATGTTTGCTCCATCTGGCTGTGACTGCTGTATTTTATCGGTTAAGTACTGTTTGTTTAAAATGTTGGTGGTCTGGTATAGATAAGAGTGACAGCTATATGTGTTCAATGTACAGTACAATAAAAGTGAATATGTTACATTGCTGAAATGTATATATACTTGAGTTTATCAATAAAATAATTTTAGAAGGAGCTATAGTCCAATGTAAAGTTTATACTGTATTTCAGAGTCACAGTGAATATCACATGTCCCTCTTTCTAAAAGCCTGGGGTACATGTAGAGCCCATGTGGGAGCGAGTCCTGTCACAATGTCCTTCAAGTGTCTTACAGAGGAGAGGAGAGGAGAGGAGAGGAGATCACTTTCCTATATTTCTCCTCCTAATTCAGAGCTAGATGCTTTCATTCCGGTTTTCATTCTCCCAACCATTGCCGGATGGCATTTATCACCCTGACTCCTAATTTTGTACATTTCCCTCTCTGTGCCACTTTGCTAAAAGTCTCTCCCTTCATAGGCTTGTCTTTCCATCTCAGTTGGGGAATGGAGGGATGAAGGGATGGGTGGACGGCTGGGGGGATGTAGATGCAGGCTGAGTGGAGCAGCTCTCTCCCTGAGGAGCCTCTTCTGCCAGCCCAGTGCCACAGATCAACAGTCAGCCAGCCAGCCGTGCACTGACCTCATCCCTCTCTCTCTCTCGCTTTCTCTCTCTTCCTCTATTTCTGTCTCCCTCCATCTCACTCTCTCTCTCTGCCAGAGGCACTTGCTGTCCCCATGTCTCCTTCCTACGCCAACTGTCTGTCCTGCTACCAACAGTGCATGTCTGTCTGGCAACTGCTCTGCCTGCCTTTCTGTCTGCTGCTCTACATGCATGTCTCTCTTCCAACCAGTCCCTCTATCTATTACTCCTCCAGTCCTCCTGTCTATCTGATTTTGTGTCTGTGTCTCTGTCTGCTTGCATGGATGCCTGCCTGTCCATCTGCCTGTCTGCCTGCCAGCCACTCTTTCTAGCCAATACCTCTCTGCCAGGAAGCGGCCAGGCTGTCAGCCGCTCTGCCAATCTGCCTGACTATCTGCCTGTCTATTTGTCATCTGTTTGTGTCTCTATTTGTTTGCCTGCTCGTCTGTCTGCCTGTTTACCTGTCTGCCTGTCTATCTGTCTGTTATCTGTTTATTTGCTTGTCTTACCGTATGTCCATCTCTTTCAAGCTGATTTGTAAAATGACAAACATGAAATCCTAACCCCATTCTTTAGTAGCTGGAGCTCACCTCAATTTCAGAAAGATTTACTCACATTACAGGAAAAAGACTGGTATTATGAAGGAAGCCTCAATCTCATCTCTTCAGATTTCTCAATTGGACACTACATGACCTCTCCACACCCAACTAATGACTGGTGACTAATGTTTATATTTGATCAAGAAGCCACCACACCGTCACTAAAAGGTTCTGCAGTATTTGTTCAATCTTTGTCTGCAATAATCTTGTATTTACGCTCGGTATAATGAATGCCAAATTGCCATTCCACAATGGAGAGCAGGTTATCCAGGACCAAAAGCTCTGCAGTGCATCTCAGGAAATGATGCACCAAAATGTGTGAGGGTTTCTCTCTTGGCAGGCAATGTCTATTCATTCACTGTTTTCCAAACAAGATGCCCGGAGCTCTTCCCTGTCTTCAGACGCTTAGTCATCAGGCCAACATCCTGCTAATACTCTTCCTATCTCATTCACTTCTCTTTGTGGTTTAGGAATATGTTTGCTGAATTGAAAAAGTCTCTCTTCTCTCTTTTCTCACTATCCTTTCTCTCTCCCTCTCTCGCTCCCCCATGTCCTTTCTTATTCTTGTCTCAACAGGAGAGCGAGAGAGCGTTTGACTGGCTCCTCTCAACCAAAGGCTGCACTGTGCGCTCACTCAGCAGTCAAGGACAACTCTAATAGAGGTAGAACAAAAGAAAAGGGAAGAGGCAGAGGGGGGAGAAAGAGACTGATGGAGAGAAACAAGCATGCTGTAGTGCAAGGTTCTTTGAAATTATACATATTGTAAAATAATAATAGTGTCTAATTTCCTTTTCAGTAGTGCTGACCTTTGCCCTGCTTCACTGTCCACAGGTGGGGAGTGAGAAAGAAAAGAAATTTCAGTCTACCTCTATTTTACATATCACACAATTCACTAGCCAGCTCTCAAAGAGCGACTCACTACATTTTCCCCTTAGCATTGAGCATGTACAGAGCCATACAGTACATTCATTAAACTGAACACATGTAAGGTCAACATTTTCAACAACATATCTCCACAGTTATCTATCTTTGTAATGTGTTATACATTGCATTCATCTCTTGGTGTTTTTCAGTTTTCAGTTTTTCACTCATATCTCATACATTGTGCTACATTTTTCTGCATACATTTTTTTCTTTCTTTCTGTGCATTATTCTGTTGTTACAGTTGTTACTAATTGTTTAATGTGAACATTTCACTGTATAAAATTTTAATGCAATTTTTGCAAATATTGTATTCTCTTTGTAACATGTCTCCTCTATAGTAATAAAATTCTACATGAAATCCCATATAAAACAGTAAAAGCAATAGAATAAACCATGAATTTTTTCTTTCTTTCTTTCGTCTTTCTGACACCTCAGTATGTGTTTGTGTTTACAGTCACTCCCACATATAGCACAGAGCTTGCTATGAACATATTTAAATGCCTCTGCAGCTAGATAGCTAATCCCTGTTGTGGATTGGCCCAGTTAGTGGTTCCCAGCTTTTGGAAGGGAATGCTAAACTGGGGATGAAGTGGGAGGGGGATGTGGGTATCTCTCTATTTATAATGGTAAACCCGGCCCATGTTTCTGCTGTGCTGATAGATATTATCTGTGTCAGCCTTTGTTTCTTCCTCTCTCTCCTCCTTCTTCTTCCTTTGTGTTCCCTCTGTTTCTCCCTACACAGCCTGTTTCCTGCTCTTTCTCTCTCTCTCATTCTTATTCCCTGTCTTTTTTCTTTTTCTCTTTTACTTCTCTCTCTTCTCCTCTCCTCCTCTTTCTGTCTGGTGCCCAGATGCAGAGAAGGCAGCTGTGTTGTGTTTTAAACTGTGCCCGGTTGAAACCACTGTGCCTGGCATCTGCTGTTGGCAAAAAAATAATAACCAACCCCCACTATAGGCATCCATCTCTGTCTCTGTCTCTACCCTACTCTCTCTTGCCATCTCTCTGCCTTTTAATCCTCTGAAATGAGATGAAAGACAACTGCAGTCCTTTTAGGGAGGAAAGGGTTAACCAGCTATCCAGTTCCTCTTCCAGCAAGCTCACTAATAACCACCAATTATTGAACTATATATCAGTGTACAAGAAAAGAATAGAAGAAAAAAAAAAGTCCCTCTCTATGTTAGTCAGGGCTTAGCACAGAGGTCGATTGCTAGCTAGCTGGCTAACTACTTTCTCAACTAGAGGAGCCCAAATGAGGTCCACACAGATCTGTAATGCCAATGTTCGTTAGGCATGATATAGAAATCTCCTGATCAAACTAATGAGCTAAACATACCAGGTGGCTGTCTGGCAGCCCATCTCATAACTGTCAACAAAGAGAATGACAATATAGCCAGTTAGCTAGGGATCTCATTTAAGCCGACTAATCAGACACAGCCGTGCTTTGTGCTAAGGTGGAGCCCTCCTGAGACCAAAGCTTCGGAGACAAGGGGAGCATATCATCTGACTCTGCCAGGGAAGATGCACCCAAACATGGGGGCTGAGGGAGATGCAGGCAGGCTGTGGGAGCCAGGGCTGTAATTAGGTGCCCTGAGCTTGACGCCCACATGCCTCGAATGAGACGCCATCCATCCCTCCTTCCCCACTGCAAATAGGCTCCCAGGCGCCAGGGCTCTCAGACACACACACACACACACGCACACACGCACACACACACACACACACACACACACACACACATACGCATATATATATATATATATATATATGTCTCTCTCTTGCTCTTGCTCTCTCTCTCTCTCTCTCTCTCTCTTTCCTATATATATATATATATGTGTGTGTGTGTGTGTGTGTATATATATATCTCAGATTATGAGAATTTATGCTGTACACCCTAGCGATTAGCAGGATGGAACTGTTATATGTTTAAGGATTGCACCAAATATATATATATATATATATTTTATTTTTTTTTTTTTTTTTTTAATTATTATAATAACAATAGCTCAGCTAAAACATAAAAATATAAAAATACCACAATGGACCAAAATAGAAACCAAAAATCAATCACAAGCACAGTATAGGAAAAAAGTGAGCTATCTCTGTGAGCCTGTCTCTCCATCTCCCCGGTCTGCGAGAGCACTGCGAACACACTGGTGCTCTGGCTTTTGACCACGGCAATTTTAATCAATCTTTTTCACACTTCATTGGGAATTCATCGCAGCCTTCCCCCTTCAAACATTGTTTGGGAGAGTTATCAGCGGCAGGCAGCATATCCGGTAATTATACATGCAAGGTAACACTGGGAGCTGGGCTGAATATTTCAGCCAAATGCATGTGCTGCTGAGAGGCACTGGAGGGTACAGCTGCTTCATAATGCTGGGTCTATGGCGGCCATAATTGAAGGATGGTGTCTGAGAGTCGCATCCAGACAGTAGTCGTTCGCTATACGCGATGTGAAGTGGGCTCAAACATTAAGTTTAAAGCAACATGATTCACATTACAAAGAGCCAATTTGGCAAAGGTGTTTTTAATGTAAATCCTTCCAATGAATTAAAACAGATTGCTGTGTAACAGATACAAGCACACAGCAGATGAAGAGTGTGAGCATTTCAGCACATTGCATATTTGAATGTGTTGCAGAGGCAGGGTGCAAAGACTACTAGAGACTAGATCGCTAAAAATTTTGATGGTTCAACGTGTTTGTTTACTGTGTGAGTAAGAGGCCAGCTGTTAATAGGGTCTGAACACAATGCCAGACAAAAAAGGCAATGACACACACAGACACACACACACACACACTGAAAACACCAGTCAGACACTAGAGGGTCCTCTGGGGAACATAGCAGCGGAGGCATAACAGTGACTCATCCAAATGGTCACGGAACACAAAAACAGACACACACACACACACACACACACACACATCCTGCCATGGCAGCCAGGCTGTCAGATAGAATCACCACCAAGCCTATGCAGTCTTGTTGACAGGTATAGCCCGCCAGTCATGCACACACACACCAGCCAGCCACGTCCTCTAACCCCTTGCCTGACAAGGAACCACATGTGATAATATACCCCATTCGGTGACTGTGTGTGTGTGTGTGTGTGCTTGTGTGTGTGTGTGTGTGTGTGTGTGTGTGTGTCTGTTAGACAAAGAAGGAGGGATAAAGTGAGAGGTTGTATGTTTTGTCAGAGTGCATGCATGTGTGTGTGTGTGTGTGCGCGTGTTGTGTTGTTTGTGTATTATTTATGTTGTTGTTTGTTGTTGGGTTTATCTGCATACATACAGTATGTTGATGTGGCAGTGCACTGTCCCCATCTACACACATAGGGGGAGTGCTGCTGGCTGCAGCTCTGAATACTGTGTGGAGAGAGAGCCCCAGAGTGCATGTGTTGTTATCGTTATTATCATTGTTGTTGTTGGGTTTATCTGCATACATACAGTAGTTTGATGTATGTGTGTATGGCACTGTCCCATCTACACAGTGCTACTATATGGGAGTGCTGCTGCAGCTGTGAATACTGTGTAGAGAGGCATGGTAACAGCTCCAGCAATGCAGTAAGATCAATAGCATAATACAGAGCCTGACTAATTCTCTCTTTATTGTGTGTGGGTTGGGTTGGATAGTATAGAACCTCTGTTGTATATATTTATGTTATTTTATTATTAGGTATTACTTTTTCACAGTGGGAATGGGTTACAGCAAAACAAAGATCATACACAGCCTAGATATATAAAAAAAAAACTGTCTGAATATACTTGTATCATACACTTATGAAAACTGTCTATTTGAAAGCATATATATTACTTATATATTAACAAATATTATTTGTTAGTTGGGTAGACACCTGATACAGTAGAGGAACTGTTTATGATGTGTACACAAACACACGCAGGCACATGCAATGCATTCAAACATGGGAACAGATGGACACACTCGAACATGCATGCTGGCATCCACACATAAATAATAGCCACCCACACCTGGGCACATTAATGCACTTCCTTCAGAACACACACACACATACACATACACCCACAGACATATACAACCCACTCTCTTGCCTCTAAGCAGTCTAGTCCAGTTACTACAAAGCCCACCAAGAGCTCTTTGCAGATCAAATAATCATGCCTTCCATCTGTTTCCATTTCTCTACATTAGCTTTGTGAAGCGCCCTACAGACCCCGTTAAGAAGCACCGCAGCCATGGGTAAAATAATGATTCCTCTCTCAAGCCCCTACTCCTCATTATCTCCATCGAAAGCCAGTTCAATGATAGGGAGCAGATACGGACCGAATGCATGTAAGGTCCTTATACTGTTATGTATTGGTATCTTACTTTAACATTATAAAGGCCTTGCAAAGTGATGGGGTTCTTATAGCATATGAACAGTTATTTTGATGCTGTTATGGTACAAAATATGGATCATAGTGTAGGCTATGTTGAAATATGTTGCCCTGAATCCTTCTGGTATCCTTTTGATTTTGCCCTACGACCTTTGCAGTGTGACTATGTACCCTTTTCCATTCCTTTATTTTCTATCCTGGACTCATCACAAATATTCTCTTAATTTGATCAACCAAGTCGGATTTACACTCAGAAATGACATGTTCAATAAATATGAGAGACTGAACAGAAATAATGCACAAATTATAGGATGAAAGTGAATTAGTGAAATTCATAATGTCACCATCTTCGTCATACTATGAGGGGGGAATCTAATATTAAGCCAGTGAGAGTATTTTCCATCTCGCCATTGAGCTTAGGAAGGGGGGGAATGTTTGTTCCCTGTTATGCAAGATGGAAATTAGTTTGCCACGCTTTGCTGTAGCCAAGCTATTTTGGAACGGCTCACATCAGAAAATGCTGGGCCGAGCAAGAAAATTAGGTCACTTACACGAGCAGGGCAGTGCCTTCTTTCAGGAAGCGCGCAGCAGCAAGGCCTGAGACTAAAGAACTAAAACGTGTAGCACTATTTATTCAGGACAGGGGGTACACATATTTGTGTAAAATGAACAAGATGGTGGAGCTTAACACAGGCAAAGCAAAGAAGAATTTTAACAGAGACCTGGCAATGACCTGAATACATTGCAGCAATGGAAGGAAAGTGAGAATCCAGCTCTAAGGGCATGGCTTCAAATTTCTTCTGCATTTTGTAAAAGATCCCACTATACACTATGACTTTCTTGCTTGTATGCAGAAACCAATGCAGACACAGGGGTCTGATTCATTATACATGGGAGTGTGGGGCACAATTGGTGAGGGGGGATGAGAAACGTTGGCATCCTCCATGTTAACAGTAAATATGTGATCCATTCCTCTCTTTCACCGCTGAACTGAGAGGAAGAAGTGAAGCCAAAACTTGCACCGTCCCTTCCCCTTCTCAGTTATATCTGAACTGATCATCTACTAGGACAGGGAAAATCCTGTTACAGAGACCAGGATAACAGTGAAACTGAGATGCACTGCAGTCTGCAGTACTTAGCCAGAGCAAAAGGACAGACAATGGGAAGAGACACACAAAATTTTAGGGAGACAGACAGGTGAACTAGGGGTGGAGAGAGCATGTTTTCACAGACAGAAAGAGAGACACAGGCTAAGTGGAAGGAAATGAACGAAGGAGCGGAGGAGGGACAGGCAGGGAGATGGTAAGTGAGGAGAGATGAAGCAACTAGAACTGTGTGTGTATGTGGCCATGTAGGTGTGTGTTTGTGATGGGGGAAGTTAGTAGGAAGGCCCACAGGTGCATTGTCAGTGGTTTTGGGGGGCAGAGTCTGAGGAGGCCTCCAGGTGGCAGGTGGATATACCCTAGTTTAAGCTGTGGCATTTCTGTCTACTTATACACTCACTTATACTTACATGCCCGCATACACAGGAGGCAAGTGCATAAAGCATTCAAACAAACACACATGACTTGAGGTCCACCTTTTCTCTTTAAAGGAATTTTTCTAAATATTTAACATTTAAGTCCCTGGGTGGTACTTTACTTAGCCAAGCACTCCTCTTAGAACAGTGTTATTAAATGTAATCAAAAGCTTTATTTATTGTTTTCAACATACCATCTTTATTAATGTAAATATCAGGCTATATATTGCCTCTCAAAAACAGGACGCCTGATGTCAAACCTTAATTACTTACAAATTACAAATCTCACTCTACTTCTTGTAATAAAAAAGTAGCAACAAACAAAATTTTCTTATCTGTGATTACACACTAAGATTGCATTCTCTTGCCTGTATGCAATGGATTTACTGTTTACTGACGTTCTTTGACAAAATGTCACACTACAACCGGGTTCCAAAAAACTGGACTCAAAAACACAGTGATTGATTTGACTCAAATGCACACGAGAGAAAGACATATTATCTAAACTAAAATTGCCTCTCCAATTCAAAGGTATGTTCTGACACGCCTTAAAAAGGAACCAAATCAAAAACGAGTGTGCTTGGATTGATCTCTAACACAATCCTTTCTGCTTCTGAGCTAGACAAAACAAGCCATAAGCACTAGGTGGTCAAAATTTAATCCAAATCATTGTTCCCCAAACAAAAGCTGTATCTTCATTAAACAAAGCTACTGATCTATGCTGTGGATTCCTCGGAGTTTGTGTGAAAGTGTGTGTGTGTGAATATGTATGTGTCAGTGCCTGTATATGTTCCAACTGTTGTAAGCATTTGCCTCAACTTGCATGTTTGCATGCATGCATACACATATGCCTGGCTGCATTCGCACATTTAGTATTGCATGTGTGTATTTGTCTGTGTTTGTGTGTGTGTTTGAGTGTGTGTGTGTGTGTGTGTGTGCGTGCGTGCGTGCGTGCGTGTGTGCGTGTGTGTGTGTGTGTGTGTGTGTGCGCGCGTGCGTGCATGCACGTCCGTTGAGCTGTCACTCCTAAAGAGGGGCTGTACTGCTGTCATGCGATGACACCTCTCATTTGCTGCTGTCCTGTGAAGTTGAGTTGAAGGCAGGGGTCAAGCCACCCTCACAGAGACGCTACGACTCAGAGCACATCATGTCTGCCTGCCTGCCTCCTGACATTGTAGTATAGGCCTCACACACACACACACACACACACACTAATGCATAAAACAATCACACACACAGAGACTCATCCTTGTCCAAACTCCACACACCAACCACATTTATTTGAATTTTGAATTAAGTCTGCTTTTTTTCAAACACGCTTGAAATATAGTTATTGAGTACACACAAAACAAACTGTACAGAACAAATGATAGTATCACAAAAATTGGCCATTTCACTGTCTATAACAATAACTACTTTGACTCCTGATTGAAACAATACAATGCCCTCTTTAGTCCGCAGTGCATACAGTTCTGGATTTCTATTCATTCTGTCCTGCACATCAGTGCCTCCATGGAAAAGGGGAATCGGGATCAAGTCTATCTTATATGAGATATGATTATATTAGAACTGTAATACACCTGCTGAATGCAACACTACACTTAATAGTCATATCTTCTCCTCACACCTCCAGCCTCCTGTAACCCGTCCATTCATTTTGATCGGTGTCACATGCCATCATCAATTACCCATTAGACAGTATAATATTCGCCCAATATTGCCAGCGTGTGACTGGGAGATTTTAAAATGATCAAAACCGACAAATCTGATTTACAGAGCTAGTATAAATAAGGAGCTTGTGCCCTCCCTGATTGCTCTGTTGAATAATGGATGCCTGTTTGGTAATCATTTTCCAATATCACACCACTGTACCCTAGACTGGCCTAGCAGAGTCAATGGCAAGATCTGGACCTTACCAAACTCTTTGTTTGTTTGACCCAAAGAAAGTGGGGACTTACTTGACTCTCAGTAGAGACACTACAGTGATAGTGTCATTACTGAGGTGGTGGGTGTTGTGATCAAAACACTTGCTTTTCTGATTCATCTTGTTATTGTTTAGAGGGAGAAAATATCAACAGGTGTGAATTTTGCAGCTGATTTCATTTGTAAAAGTGTATGCAAATTAAGCAGGCTGAACTTGAAAATAAATTTGACTTCAAAAAGTTGGCTTGCTGTTACGTTATGCTTGGTCCAAACAATGATGTTCCCAATGGTTGCAAGTTTTCTACTTATTTTTTTTTTATATGAGCCATGTCAGACACATTTCCATTACAGTGTGATGGACAAGAAAATATTTCCGAATTATAAACCATTATTCATGTTTTTCAAAATTCTGCATGTTTAGGATTATTTAATCCCAAGTATGCATTTGATCATATTTGCTTACCCTTGTATGAGTGACATCAGGCAAACAGTTCAGTCTGAACATCCAACAGTTGTGCACATCACTGAGTGTAATGTCAACTTTCACCTGCAGCTTGATTGATGGGAGGCTTAGCTCACTAAACTAGCTAGAATTAAAATCTCTAATATTTCTTCCTCTCTGACGGTGTGTGTAGGCAGGGTACCAAGGGAGTGGATAGACAAAACATTACCATACAGAAGGTTTAGCAGGGGGCACAAAAGATTGAATTGCCTGCTTTTGTACCTTCCCTTTCTATCATGGTTCCCATAAACCACCCTCAGTTCACACTAACTGTAGTACTAAAACTAATTATAATCACATGACAATAAAACAACCAGTCTCAAGGTCAGTGCTTTGATGATATCGTAGCAGCGCTCTAAACAGCGGCTCCTGTGCTCCTTGTAATATTCTTCAAGGCACAGTTGTGCCTCTAATGGGAAAGGCCAAACCAGGTTATGAAAATCCTTATTTACAGCTAGCTGCCTGGCTGTGTGAAGTAGGTCACAGCAGCTCCTGAAATGGAATGAACCTTGCTAACACCGTTGTATACTTTTCTTTTGAATGATTACTGCCCTACAATGGCACTAGAGGGAAAGACACAAACATACTGTTTTCACTCCTCCTTAGTAAAAGCATCTTGTCTCTACTATAAAAAAGGGGCTGCACACTGTGGGAAAGTCCAGCTTTTACCCAACAAAACAACAAAAATAGCCAGCAACATCAACTCTAAAGCCTGTAAATATCAGCAGAGGGCAGAGGTTTAGCTAATAGCTATCAAACATCCAAGAAGTTTTATTTCCAAAATAGCTGACCAGTTTATCCTCTATATGGAATGGTCTCTAATGTCTAACCATGCAAAGATGCAGAGCAACACAGCCCGGATTTAGTTAGGATGTTGCCTTACACCAACTGATCTCAAAGGCCTAACAGGTCAGGCAAGCTAAGACAAAGCTACTTTAATCTAGTCTTGCACTTTTTGCTCATCATCATACACTCAGGCATTTGCAATTTACAGAATATGTGTGACAGTCCTGGATGGGTGTGAGACCTGGTATTTAGGTGAGTGTTGTCCCCTGGGGTGATGGATGCCTGTGGGAGGCTGTTATGCCACAAGGTGAAAATGTCCATTAATCAGACCCACTTCCTCCACTGCCGTGGCTTTCCCATTACCAGCGCACTTCAAGTAGCCTGATTGGTTTTTAATTGGCCTGCCCGCTAGGAGATAGATCATGTTTTCCCTGAGGAAAGGCACAGAGGTGCGTGTGCATAGTGCGGGGCACCCGAGCTATCTCTGGGGGGATACCCACATTGTAATTCTTTCTATGTACTTATTTTACAAGAGGGACAAACAACCAGATCTGGGTGGTAACCTGTCACATTTGCGATATTATTACTTTTGCCAGTAACAAGTAGTGCAATCTTTCTTATTTAATTTCAGTAGTGAAATGACAGCCATCAATTATGCAAATAATTATACAAGTACATCCCTCTACATATAAGATTAAAATTGGGATATCCAAAAACCAAATTTGTGTTTTCAGGAACATTACTCATAATACTTTCATACTGCAACAATTTATAGTAAAATAGTAGAAAAGTTAGCTTTATCTGAATGTAAGCATTCCTATTTCATTGATTTTTACTATATAGAGGACACAATAAACATACAAAAACACAAAATAAAAATGTTAAGTTTACCTTGTCGTACACAAAAGAGTAATTTATTTATCCCAGATTTTCAAGGCAAGAGCAGTTGTTGCTTTAATTGGTGTAACTGTGATTCTGTAACTGTATTAACCTTTAAAATGAATAATATGTATTATTGTCAACTAGTTTCACCTTGTCCCCGTCAAGACCATAGTATTCTAGATATTAAATACAGCTGTATCAAAACATAACACAAAGCTGAGTTTTTCAGTGACTGCTACAAATCATGAATTTGGGTCTGAGTGATGAATGTGCCATAATTAATAGCCTGTAATCGCAAGCGTAGCAAGAATGTATGTGTGAAGGGCACGAGAGCAGCTACATCTTACACTGAGGAGATGTCAGTATTGACATTGTGTCTGGTCAAATAGATCGATCCTCTCTCCGCCCTAGCCTGACCGATTGGAAGATCACATTGATTTCCTGTGGTATTTCAGAGGTTCACGAGGATACATGTTCACAGCATAACCACAGACTGATATTTCTGGCCATCATACAAATTAGGAAGAAAAAAGTAACATTCATATTTGTGACAAAATTTTCAAATTAATCCCAGATGCTGCTTAATCAATTTTTGCCATGCTATGATTCATGAAAGCAAACAGACATCCTCAATGGTGTCAGCAAGTATGTCGCAAGCCAGCACTTCTGTAGTTGCACTGTCTGACGTCAAGGGCACGTTCTATTAGAATGCTATCCTATAAGTCTGTTTTAGTGTTCACCGCAGGGTGAAGAGAGGGTGAGCTGCGGTAATCACTAGTTTACTGGTGAAAAACAAATTTACGTTCCCTACTTTTTGTCATAGTAATAATTGACTTAACATTCTTTTGCATTGTATACGTTTTTTAAAATTTGTTATTCTGACAACGTTTCTTCCCAGTTTGGAATGCATTTCTTCTGTGGTCTCCTCTGATATACAGCAGCTGTTTCCTTTTTAAATGCAAGGAGCTTCACACAGAGGGCGCATGAGGTTCACACTGTTATCTCCTGATCCTATCCTCTCCATGCAGACATCCCAACCAACAGGTAGGAGCTACTAGTGGATGTGGTCCCTCACTGGCTTCCCATCCAATTCTATTTGTTGGAATCCAAGTGTAAATTAAAATGTTATTCTTTAAATCTAATTTAATTTATTTTTTCAATTTTTTAAGTAAAAGACAACTTCAACATTAATTGTTGTTTTCTGCCCATGGCTTTCCTCAGAATTAAAATTAAATACTAATATGTGCATATACTGTATATGTACATATATTTAAAATTGCCAAACTATTCAAATATGTTTTTGAATACATTTTAATATTTTATAAATACATATAGAATGCAGAGTCATGCTATGGTAGTATATGGCTCAGAAATGCTAAACCTAGCGTGTGGATGTGTACTGCAGACACTCAACATGGAGGCTAATATTAGCACGTGGCTTCCCCCCTAGACCCCAACCCACCCCTGCCGGTTGCATGCAGGGGATCCCCAGGAGGCTTTTTGCTGCTCATCCATTAGGCTGCTGAGGAATAAGGGACATACAGTGTCTCCCATGCAAGGCTGGAGTAAAAACGTATACCCATTCATCTGTGCAGTTACATGTTATTAAAAAATCGGCAGGTTTTCCTTGTCATATTATATTACTGCATTTAGACATATATGAATACTTACAATTTAGAACAATAACAAAATACATCACAATGTACGAAGCACAGAGGCAGGGAATAACTGTCACACATTACAGTACCCAAGTACAGTACGTCAGTACATTTCTTATGACCTTACAGTCCATATTCAGCAATCCCATCAACACCCAATTTCCTCTACCCTCCAGCTATGACTACACTGTTGTGATTATGAGGGGCTAGGTTCTTCTACTTTCTACTACTTACTTCTACCAAAGAGAGATGGGGAAAGAGAGAGAGAGAGAGAGAGAGAGACAATAGGAGGGAGGGAGGGAGGGGGTTCCTGCAATGTTGGTCTCAGTAAGACCTGGGTAGCGTGCTTTCCCTCTATAATTTAATCACATTCAGCTGTCTCCCTGTCCTCAGCTCGCTCAGCAAAGCACATCAGGCACCGTGGTGGCACAATACACACACACACACACACACACACACACACACACACACACACACACACACACACACACACACACGCACGCACACAGTCACACACTCTCGGCACACCAACAAAAGTCTCCCTCTAACAAGCAAGACATTTCCTTCCTCTTCCCACTAAAGGAACATCCCAAATAACATGGCTTCACCCATGCTAAGCGGCTTGTACTGACCGCCTCGATAAAGTGACACGACCCCCTGTAAGATACAGGGTACTGAAGGAAACTCTACTAAATACAACAGCTCATCATTCTTATTACTACTTCTCTTTAATAATGGTGTTACAACAAAAAAAGATTGAGATCAGACGGAATCTATAACTAAAGACTTACAGATATTAAAATTGATATTGTGACAAGAAGATTTTTACTGCACCTACATGCCTTAGGTTGGTTTCTTGTCAGAAAAAAATCTTCTTGGCATGGCTGTGATAATCCCTCATATTATCCCAAGATGTCTCCAGATATTGTCTCCATCATTTGTCGACATGAGAAACATTCATTCTGACACCTTTTGGGCAAGGGAGACATAAGTAGCTCACTTTGTATCAGAGCTGTATTTGTCTTGACAGAATGAAACATGTTGCAGCACATCTGCCTTCTGCTGTGTGTATACAGTCTGTGCCACCCACAGGAGCACGCAGGCACACACAACAACATCTGCGTTGTCTTTTGTTACAAACCAGAAAAATAATATGTAGGATGAAATACTGACCGAAGGGAGTAGTGCGCATGTGTGTATGATAGTTTAGATCCATGTAACTCAAGCAAAGCCTCTACTGTATTTGAAACTCTTTCAACTTCAAATTCTTTATTGTCCCTCTCCCAATCTCTTCTGTGTCTCTATTTCCACTATTGTAATTGTTTTCTGGCAGTCACAGCGCCTACCTTCCCTGGATACAAAACAGTGTCCTTGCAGAAATCAGAGTGATAGCAAAGAGAACACATCACACAACGAGGGAGACTGATTTTTGCTAAGAAGAAAGCACGTCAGGAAAATGGAAAAAAAAACAAAACTTAAATCTTAACTTAATTTATAATAATAATAATAATACTAATAGAGTATTTAACATCTAAACAAATGTATAGTGATAAGAAATATCTTCAAATAAGTATCCTATTCTTTAACACAGCAGAAGTTTGCAGCACTGCATTATCCATGGGATGAGCTCAAAACTTACAGAACAAACTTTTAAATTGGTGCTCCTTAGAACGCCACTTCTAAATGCTACTTTGTGAAATAAAAACTATTTGATTTATGTCTAATTCAACTGCATTCAACAGGGGAAACGTTTCTAATTTTAAGTAGTTTAAGCAATGTCTAGACACTCAAAAGCAATGTAAAATAAACATAACATTAGTCAGTCTAGAGCAACACGACTGGAACAATAATGAACTAACCAAATTATCTGAGCCAGCTTTTAGTTTTTCTTACTGAAGTCACAGCACCTGTATCGCAACATCACACCACCAAACCTATCTCAGAAATAGAACACTGGAGCAATTAACTCAGAAAACTGTGTAGAATTAAGACTTCTGATTTGTTTATCTATCTCACATTAAAGCTGGAAATATTTTTGGTCATTCCACTCAAATGTTATCTTTTCAAAATCGTAGATGTACGTTATACATTCAATCAATGGAAAAGCTAAGACATACATTGCCATAAAAAGTACAAGTTACCTACCAACTGCAGTCTTCTCTTAAAACTTTTCCTCCTGCTCTCCAGAATGCGCTTCCTGTCCTTTTTTTTTAAAGCCTTTCCTTTACTTCTATCCCAGTTCACTTACTGTGCTCGCTGCAAAGTTCTGCTCTCCTCCTGTATGCAAATCATTTTTACGTCTTACGAGGTGACTGGGAATGAGGGAAGGAGGGAGAGCGAAGGGAGAAAGGATGACAGGGGTGGAGGAGTAGAGATAATGGTTGGAAGGCAGGCGACCAATGGGCCTGAAGCCTAATGGAAAAAGGGAATCAGGACACACCAATAAGGCGCAGCTTGGAGAGAGAGCAAGAAAGTGAGAGAGAGAGAGCAGAGGAAACAGGCGAGAGAAGCAGGGATGGCGAGAGCACACTCGGGAGGAGATGGTGTAACGCAGACCGAGAAGGACACTGAGGGAGAGGGAAAGCACACAGAGCACAGAGACAGAGAGAGAGAGGAGAGCTGTACATAGCGGATGTGCACAGTAGGTGGAGAGAGGCAAGCATCCCAAGCAAGATGGAGAGACTGCACATCAGAGAGAACGGAAAGAGAGAAAAGCTCATAGAAAGAGTAAAAGAAAGACAGAAAGAGGAGGGAAGAGAGAGAAAGAATGAAAGAGCTGACTTACCCGGGTAATGCTAGTAGCATCCTTCACACACTGCTTCGCAGACTCAACACACATACACATGCACCCACCCGAGCGATAGAGGCGCACGCCGCGCTGCCGCTAAGAGTAACCAATAGCAAACACAACAAAAGAAAGGACTGCCAAAGCCGACTGGTATACCCTAAAGCATTAGTGCCTGTGTGTGTGTCTGTATGTGTGTGTGGTTGCTGCAAGTGTGTCAGTGTGTGTGTGTTGAGGAAAGAGGGTGGGAGTGTGTATGAGCATTTGTTTGTGCTGGGAGGAGAGGGAGAGACGATTGAAGGAAGCTAAAATGCTCTCTCGCCTTTCTCAGTCCTACAGTTGAACTGCTTTCCTCCTCTGTCTGTGTGTCCTTCTCCCTCTATCTGTGTATCTCGCACACTGTACACTGTGCATGTATGTCCTCCAACACTCAATATGTTCTCTCTCCCTCCCTTGCTCTCTCTCTCTGCCTGCTAATGTGCCCTCCCTTCCCCTTCTCCCTCTTATACATATATTCAGGGCTGCAGACTGTCTGCTCCCACAGTCGGTTCTTCCCACGGGCCCGGGTAGAGATGGAGAGAGGGAGGGAAAGGAAATAGAGGGAGAATGGAGGAGGGATGAGGGGGGATAGTGAGCTGTGTGGAACATGTGTAGTGCATTTATTTCAAACGGGAGAGACTCAAATTTGTGCCTTTAAAAAGGCAAAATGAACTGCACTCCTGGTTCAGTGCACATTATTTGGCCTGAGATCATTCAGAGAGCTGAGAGAGATACAGGATGCAAACTTAACGGAAGTCTCTGGCTGATCGCTGGCTTGCTGTTAATTAATGCTTTCCCCCCCCAATCCTGGCTTCAGGCTGGCTGAGCACCAGAATTAAGAGTGCAGAAGATGAATGAATATTGAAACAGGCTAGTTGTAACCGTGTGTTCAGTGATGAGCACTGCTCCCAAACAGGAGACAATATTTACCATATAATCATGCTCAAACCATAAAGAAGGTGACATTCGTGTGCACTCTTGTGTGAATGAAAATGGGAATACTAACATGATGATTTCCATATTTACCCGGATATGCAAACACAGAGAAGGTTAATTTGATCCCTGAGACATCATCATAATTAGATTATAAATTAGGTTCATTTCTTACCGGACAAGAGGTGCTAATTCATTTATTTTCCACTACTGTTGGAGACTCAGATGAAAGTGTAGCAGCCACCCTATTGGCAGAACAGAATACTTGTGACTTCTCAAATGCTCATATGACAGAGACAAGCTAGGATATATTCAAATAAATTCATGTTTATACATAAATATTCAGAATAACAGTGAAAGACATGGGCCTATGTTGTGCTCCTCCAATCCAGTATACATGTATATGAGGCACATTGTTTTGCTCTTCCCCATATCAGTACACAAATCAAATGCCATGCAGCAGTATTTTACAGAACCACCAAGCACCGCTCTCTCCAACAATGCTGCCAGGCAGTTGAGGAAGGCATGATAAGTACTCTGGTGGGTTGGGACACAGATGCCCTCGGGGTGTTCAATATTAGCAATTTCAAACTCTTATTTGGCTATGTTAATGCCAGTCAAGCACAATTAATTTACCCCACATTCTTAAACAAATAAACAAAGAAGAAAAATGTGCATGAAACAGGAAAGTGCTGGTAATTTAAGGAATCATTCATCACATTTGGAATACTGGCCAGAAATCAATGTTTAAGCATTTACTGTATTATGATACTCATTCGTGTATCAGCATAGAACCAGAAGTCCCAGTAATACATAAGCGCAGCGCTGACTCTTAAAACCTTGATACGAATTACCTTTTTAAAGCAGTGGGTTCCCCTGCTTAATTTGGAACTGTTATGTGCCCTAATGTATTTACTGAATATAGCTAACAGTCTTATTATTGTATTAAATACTGTCTATATTAAATACATGGTCTAGTGTTCATCTTTTACAGATATTGTTTACTTGGGGCCCACATTGACTGCATGCCTTATGCTTTGCACAAAATGTCAATTTTTTGAATTTTGTAATTCATATGAATATGAGATTGCATTAACCTATTTTCCAGCATACACCCAAAAACATATAGCCTTCTCTCACAGTGGACATTTTACAGTTTGAAACACAGCTGTAACCAATATCAGTAGTAATAGCTGTATTCCATATACATGTGCCAGTGCCAGGGACCTGAGATAGATATTTTCACAGCAGACATTTTGACTTCTTATAGCACAAGTCATAGCATAAGAAAAGCACAGGTGAAACAAATTTTATAACAATGGCTCAATTCCATCAAGTGTCCCAGTAAGTTGCACAATATCAGGACCCTGAAACTAGCTTATCTAAATAGAATTCAGTTGTAATGTTAACAATTATAGGATGATAAAGTAAATGGGAACAGGTGTGTGCAGCAGGTGGCCAGCAGGTGGGAAATCACGCAGAAAGGGCATGGCTGGGTCTGAAATGACATGAGAGTAACTGACAGTGAAAACACGGAACTGGCAGAAACTGCCACTGGGGTATTACCAATATGGAATGAGTTCCAATTTACAAATAAAAACTTACATACTTTATAATGGTTAGTTTATTTATTTTATTTTTAGGTTTTAGATATTTTTTACCTTTACAAAAACGTACATGAATGTATCATATCATGTGAAACATACAGTATGTCACATTTTAATCACGTGGGCAAGATTTCACATGTGAAAATTAAATATATTTGCACATGTGATATTCAGGTATTTCATGTGTGAATTATAAAACATAACATGTAAAAACATCAAATTTAACATAATGCAACAAATTCATTTACAGGTACATGGAGTTTGCCTCATGTAAAACAGCATTTCACATGTACAGTATATAGGCATACATGGTTTTCAGACATTTCACAAGTGAAAATTTTAGATTTGCTATTTTTTAGGGATACTTTTTTTTTTTTTTTTTTTTACAAATATAAAATAAATAAATAAATAAATAAAGGATTCATGATTACTCCACCAGAATTTTGTTCCTGGTAATGTGGAGAGGGCTTTGAAACGGCATTTAGACCTTCATGTTATGTTCAAAAACCATAATTTAACAGTTAAATTAGTAAATATTAAAAATCAATTTATGTCACAGAAATTTACAAGTGAAGGATGGAGTAGGGAATGGGGTTTGCATTGGCTGGGACTTTTTAAGATTTAAAAAAAAAAAATTAAAAACACTGTACGCTACCTGCTCAGCACCAAAGAGAAGACGTTTAAGATTAGTGACTAGCTGGTGAACACAGGAGCATTTAGCAACTAACAAGCCAGATATTTTTCTCAGGAGAAATAAGAGGAGAGTGAACACTGGACTTACATTCATCAGGTGGACACAAACACGATCCCAAAGGATTGTTAATGTTACTCTTCTGGATGTGTAAGCGTGCCAATTTCAGCTAACGCATTTGCAATAACAACTTAATAAGATGATCATATGTCAGGTGCTGTGTTTTCAGCTCTTTCAACTTCTCTTGAATCATGCTTCTCACAAGATACATATACATGTTTCTGGAAACTTGTGCAGAGAATGGTGTGATAGGTAATCATATGTAGGTTGCAGAAGCTCACGGACGTGCACACCTCCCAAACCTCAACAACAAGTTGTTCTGACCTGTGCATGAAGCAAGTTGATTGTTTGATTCAACTCCTCTCTTGAGGCAGGTTCGAAATGAAAACAAAAACACATGTATAAAAGAAACTCACAAGTGAACATATCCGAGCGACCCCCGTGCTCATTCGCCTACGTGTAGCCTAGAAAAGCATAATTCTAGTTTATGTCTATGCTCTAATGCAAAATCCAAAAGTAGCCCTTGAAGAAGTTGGACTGGCCAAATTGTAATTACTTTGTAAAAATGTGCTCATTCTGAGGTCTAAAACTCAAAATAACAGTATTTCCCTAGAACACAGAACACGCAAACTGATGTGGGAACATATGCATTTACACACAAAATGCATGCACTTATGATGGTGAGTACATACAAACAGGCACATGCTTACGTAAATTCAAAAGGACCCACATGAGAACAAAGAAAATGGCATGGGTATAAACAAGAGGGCATACATAAACATTACAAGTCAATGCATTATGCAGACACATGCACAAATCCAAGCTCCCATAGACACTCAAACACACACATACACCCCATTTACCTCATTCATAGAGGTAAGACCACGCATCATTTCACCCCCACTCTCTTCTCTCTCTCGAGTCCCCAAATCCATGGCATATGACCTTCTGTGGGACAGATAAAGAATGTGCTTATCAGTCATGCAAATGAGGCTGAATTCATTTTCCACAACAGATGGCCCCATAGATAATGATGATGGAGGAGAGAAAATTAAATGTCTCTCTCTCAGTGACCATGGCAACCGCGCCTCTGCGGTGAAATATCAATAATAAGTATGCCGCATAATAAGGTTGTCAGTCCTGTGAATCGAAACCTCCCATGATGGGATAGGGCGAAAGGGGGTGAAGTCTGTCGGAAAGTTTGGTCGACTCTGTAGGGCACTGTGGGAGGTCTACTGAGGTTGTACTGTACCTGACACCTAAAAAAGGAACTTGTTAGCTTTAACAGCGCGATTTCTGATATTTTGATTTAAATTGTTGATTTGGGTACCACTTTCTAATGAATCAGACTTTGTATAAAGTTTATAAATTGTGCTTTATTAATGGTTTATAAGGCATTTACTAATGCAACTTTTGGGTTGCCCAGATGTGACTTCGTTGGCTGGTTTATTACCTCAAAAATATTACCTGCCTTGTATATTTAGCTCTTTAATTCCTTAAGAGGGCTACTCCAATAAACTGTTCAACTCATAACCTTCTGGAAAAGAAATACAAGTATAATGGGCCAGATCCTGTTCATTAACAGCTTATTAAAATTTACAACTGCAGACTTGATGGAGTGTTGCAATCCATCCATCCATCCATCCATCCATTTTCTACCCCTTATCCGTAGCTGGGTTGCAGTGGCAACAGACAAGGCACGGTAGTCTAGTCCTCCCCATCTATGTCTTCCAGCTCTTGCCAGGGCATTCCCAAACCAGATGAGATATATAATTGCTCCATTATGTTCTGGGTTTATCTTGGGGTCTCCTACCAGTTGGATATGCCTGGAAAATCTCAAAAGAAAGGCACCCAGGAGGCGTCCTTATCAGGTAGCCTAACCACCTCAGCTGGCTCTTTTCAATGCAAAGGGGCTCCACTCCAAGCTCCCTACAGATGTTTGAACTCCTTACTCTATCCTATCTTCTTGTAATAAATCTTTATTTATCACTTATTAAAGGAAGAGTTTAACATTTTGGGATATACTCTTATTCACTTTCTTGCTGAAAGTTAAATATGAAGATTGATACCACTCTCATGTCTGTGCAATAAATATGAGGCTACAGCCAGCCAACCAACTGCTTGGCAGGGTTTAGCTTAAAGACTGCAAGCAGAGAGAAACTGCTAGCCTAGCTCTGTCCAAAGTTTTAAAAAAAATTGTCTACCAACACCTCTTAAGCTCACTGTACTGGACTATATCTTGTTGGGGTGCAGTGACTTCATGGGCTCTTGTTGTGACCACTAGTCACAACAGCCTGCAGAGACTAATCACCTAATTGCCCTTTTGCTGTAGCTTCATATTTAGCATACAGACATGAGAATGAGAATCTGACTCTCAGCAAAAAAGGAAATAAGCATAATTCCCAAAATATCAAACTAATCTTTTAACATTTATAACAGCAGATATGGCTTATTACAAAGTGAGAAATCCAACTACAAGAGGTGGAAATTACAAATCACTTTGCTGATTTGAATAATTTTGTTCATCTCAGTTCAACCTGTTAGTTGCCGCTTCAACCTGTTATATTTTGCCAAGCACAAAACTAGGCCTGTACAAGCACTGCTTTTTAACAACTATACCAGCTCAGCAGCCATCTATTGTATTTGAAACAGTTATTACATCATCATTGTTTCTGTTGATTTTGCAGTTTTTCAGTAAGGTTTTATCTAGATGGTAACACACTGTGTGTCATGGCTGAGATTACAATGGTACTCTCAGTCACAGTAAGGCGCACCATAAATAAAAGTTACTGATTCCATCAGTGATACTGAGGATACAGTATAGTCAGTTCGGTTTGAAGACTCTGTTAAATATTTGTTTTCGTAAATGTACTGGAAACTTCTACCAACAACAATCCATCACATCTGCAGATTTTAATGGTGAAAAGTCTTTAGTAAACTGACTTTGGTTCAGTTGTTCTGGAGCAAAGAGAAGTGTCATATTGAAGTAGGATCAACACCAGTCTTAGGGATTTTTCACTATTTTGCGACCCAAAAGCTGTATTTATTAATGCTCTCAAAGCATTGGTAAAATATTCACTAACCATTAAAAGCACTGAAAACTTTTAAAAATTAGTTTCTTGCTATTGGTCAGTTTGGTTGTTTCACATGAGAGACCTGTTTTGAAGTGGATGGGGCTAAGTTGAAAAAAGATTATGTCATGTGTTGGCTGCTGGGTCAAAACAGTGATTATCACCCAAGTATGGGTCAGGATGTGAATTAGCCTCTTAATTAATAATACCTAAAATCTTAAATAATGATAACACTATTAAAATAGGTTGTTTTTTTTCTAATCTTTAACTTTGAATGTAGCTTATTTAGTCACGAATATTTAATGTTACTGAGAAATACTAACGAGTGTCTTATCACAACGGTGTACTTTTTGTACTGTAGTGAAAAGTTTATGAACATCTCTTTTGTTCGGTTGATACCGGTTGTCACCAGTCCAGGGTTTCTGTTCAACTATGGGATTTTAGGATAAAAAGACACCACTCCTTGTCACATTTATCAAATAAAACTGCAATATATAGTTTTAAGGGTTCTACTTTTACGGTAAATGACTGAAATATGAATTGATCCCAACTCTCATTACTAAGCTTAATAGCCACACACTCTAAGGAAAATTGAAAAATCCTAGAGATAAGACAGCCAGATCACCTTGTATCCTTTAATGCAGATCAGATCTGATTCTAGTATTCTATATCTCTATGTGCCACACTTCAAAGCAGCTACATTCACTTTATGCACCACTTTTTAATTGAAAATCATGGTTTGACAGAGGTAGTACAACTCCTATTTTACTTTAAACCTATGGAATTTTTACGGCTGCAGCCTATACAGTCGATCTAATGTGCTGCTATTATCATCAGGGACATACATTTGTGTGCCATTAGGCAGCACAAGTCCTCCTTCAAGGATAATAATTGAATCTATAAAATTCAGCCAATTTTGGGGCATACAGAAAATGATACCTTTTGATGCAGAGAACACTGGAGCTCCAATCTGTTTTGCACCACAGTTTGCCTAATTACAGAACTAATTTATTTGCTCCATTATTTAAGCTCAAGCCCCAGCAACATTTGGCCTGATTATTGCCCAAGTATGGGCCAGAGTGGTGAACAGAACTTTCAATTCCTCAGAATTAGGAATGGGGAATTATTCAAAAGATGCAGGGAGACTGAGACATTTGCTGAAGCAGGGTAACTTTTTTCTCCATAAACTGACCTTGGGGACTCTTCAACATCAACTCAGCGCTCTCCTCTCTTCAGCAAACACCTGCTCAAAACAGAAATACAGTACAATAATGGTTGCTCCATTGCCTGGTCTCCACTGGATTGTGCCTTTGTTTTCTCTTTACTGCTTAAACACACACTCACTAACACGTCAGTTATCTCTTCCCCCCTCTTTTCGGATTGCTGGATTGCTGTATGTGGATCTCTAAGCTGATTCTTAATGTATGTAAATAAAAACCTCAACTTCTAAAAATATGAATTATCAATAAAGTAGTATCATAATGTCTGGTACTTGAGACAGGACTGCCCTCAGGTCCAATCTTCTGTGGTGTCTTCTGTGCTATGTTGGTGTTGCCTTCGATTTTAGTGGACTTAAGGTGATTCATTTGCAGAGTAAAGAGCCCTTCGAATTTTTCATAAATCCTTTTGGCCAATGTGGCCAAATTATCTAAATTAAACGGACACAGCTTTTTTGCCCATAGCATTCTCAGGCTCATTTCACATAGGCTCATTTATGAGTTATGTAAAACTTTTAATATGTTAATCATAAAAATATTTACATTTGAACATTTGCAGTGTCATTTATTTGAACATGCTTTGGAATGCCATTCAAAGGCCAGTATCATAAAGCAAGCCACAGAGGGTCAACCATATAGCAAGTTCTGTCTATTTGATTATTTTTGGACATTCAACAAGTTGGTGCATTCCCGCCAACTACTGGACCGCTATGTTCACCAGTTGTCTGTCAGCTGTGTGGTGCTGGGCAGGTAGTGTAAAGTGTTATTAGATCAGGGAATCATGAATATGTGCTCCATTTTGTAGACCAAAATGTTGCACCAACTGACCAACTGATAACTGCTATTCCTATGAAATTAAGGTTTTTCATATCAAATGATTGTCTATTGTTACAGAGTAATATAGATTGCATATTTACTTGCTTTTTTTTTTTTTTTTTTTTGACAATTCTGTGTTTACATAAAATATTTCCAGGGATGTCATGTAAATTGATCTCATCTACACTTTGTCTCCAATCAGGAGACCTTTAGGAGACCTCAACAATAAAGGTACATCAAGGTACATACAGCAGGTTCTGTAATATTGCCTCTAGTCGTTGCATCTACAGTACTCTTCCTATAGGGAGGAGTGGCTGTGGCTGTGGAAATCATACACACCAAACTTCTAAGCTAATGATTCACTATAGCTACTGCCATTACACACCCACCTCCAACTTTAATAGATACTAATAGCTGGAGGTTTTTTTGTTTTTCTCCAAATATAAACCCATCTGGATGGATGGAAAAGAATGGATGACTCATCAGGTGATTTTCGATTGCTCAGGACTCTAGGTCTTGGGCTCCTTCAACCAGTTATGTGTCTTTTTACAGTGACACAAAGGTTTTTGCATGCGAGCCCAACCATTAATGTCTGTTTAATAAAGAGCATATGGGAGAGTTCTGTGAAATTATAGCTTTTGCAATTAAACCGATAAGACTAGTGATATTGTATATTGTACTATATTTTTTTATTGTCAACAAATCCTATGAAGAGACCCAAACCACACAATGAACTGATCCTACTAACAAGTACAGTATTATATATTTATACAAAGCCTGAAATAAGTCCACTCAGCTCCATTGTTTTTCAAAACTATTAAAAAACACATCAGTGAACCGCACTGTTGAGCTGGGTAACATGTTCCTTCATTATATGAATACACACACTGTAGTTGATTTTGACTCAATCCCACATACAGTTGCATGCAAAAGTTTGAGTAACCCTGGTTAAATTCCTCATTTTGTTGATTTTTGAAGTGAAAAGAATACATACAACCCATGTAGCAAACACACATAAAAATTGACTGTTAATGCAATGTTACCTTTTACTTCATGACCTTAAAAAACAGAAAAAAAAGAGTAAATGTATCATGTAAAAAATTTTAGGCACCCTGCTAAGTCAGTATTTAGTAACTCCTCTTTTGGAAGATGTAACAGCTGGCAAACACTGTTTGTAGCCAGCTAAGAGTCTTTCTGTGATCTTAATTTTCCTTGCAAATCACGTCAAATTCTGAGATATTTTAGGTCTTTTTGCACACACAGTATGTATCAGATCTACCCACAGATTTTCAGTGATGTTCAAGTCGGGTGACTTGTAAGGGCCGTTCCAAAAGCTTCAGCTTGTGTTTCTTGAAGTACTAAACTGGTCAAAATTTTTAGAACATCTTAATTTTTCCAGCTTTTATTAAAATTAAGCAGTTCAAGTCCAGTGAAAACAGGCCTTTTCAGGGATTAAGGAATAGGTTCGTTTATAGCTTTCCTGCAGCAATGGAAGTATATAAGCCTTGAAAGTTAATGCAAACTAGTCCTACATGTGCAATAACTTTTGTTATTTACTTACAAACCCTCTGTCTGTACAAAGGCAATGTTGGAACAAACTGTGTTACTACACCCTCTGATGCATTATCAGGACTATACTGTACTACAGGAAGTAGTACTGTATATTGCTATCACAGTGGTGAGAAAAAGACAAGTAACAAAGGAAGACAAACTGGTTGGTCAGGATTTCAACCTGCAGCAAGATGATGACCCAAAATATTAGAAGAAAAGAACAAGACTGTAGTGTCAAATTATAGAAGACCACAACAGTCTCCAGATTTAAACCCCATGAAACTGGTTCGAGATGAACCCAACAGAAAGCAAAGGAACCTGAAAGTGCAAGTCATTTGTTGGAACTTCTACAACAGTTTAGGGACAAACTTTCTTGACAATATTTTATTTCCATTGTAGAAAGAATGTCATGAGTTTGTTCGGCTGCTGAATGAGTCAAAAATTTAGATTACATTTAGTCCAACAAGAAGATTGCATGATTCCTTGTTTTTTAAAATCTTCAATTGTTTATTTTTTCTATACTTTAATTTCAGAAAGACAGCTACAAAAATTGAGATGTTCTAAGACTTTTGACTGGTAGTATAGTTCATGATGGATTTTGAGATCTGCTTTGGATCATTATCCTGTTTTAGAAGCCAGCCTCTTTTTAGTTTCACTTTTTTGATAGACTGCATGACATCTGCATCCAGAATTTGCTAATATTTAGTGGAATCCATTCTTCTCATTGCAGTGTTTCCTGTGTCACTGGCTGCTACACAATCCCAAAGCAGAACATTTCCATTCCATGTTTAACCAGTGGCAAGGTGTTCTGTTCATCAAACGCTGCTCCTTTCTTTCTCCAAACACACCTATGGTGATTGTGACAAAAGAGCTAAACTTTAACTTTATCTGTCCACAGCACTTGTATCCAAAGCAATGTTGCTTTGCCTACTTCAGACATTGGCGTTTATGATCAAAAGGTAAGGTTTACTTTTGATGACTCTTCCATGTAGACCCTGTTTGTGGAAGTAATGCTGCACAGTGGAACAGTTCACTTCCTCCTTCTGTCAACTCAATCTCTTTGCCGGCGCTTTGCAGTCATGGGGTTTTGCTTTTCCTTTCTGCCCAGCAGTTTTATCTGAAAGTTTTCTTGGTCTTCCACATCTTATCGTGACTTCCACAATTCCGCTGCCATTTCTCAATGACATTTGGGACAGTGGAAAATTCAAACTGGAAACACTTTAATATCTTTTTTATAGCCTTCCCCTGCTTTGTAAGCATCAGTTAGCTTTATTTTCAGACCCTCATTCAATTGCTTAGAGGAGCCCGTGGTTGTTGAGAGTTTTTCTACAAGGTTTGAAGAGTCAGAGAATTTATCAAGCTCTGAATTGTCATCAGTTTCCATCAAATATAATCTCCTAATGACAGTTCTTGACCTGCCTTATAAGTCCTAACAAGGCAATGAAAGCCTAAAGAGTTAATGAAGTTCTGAGGGTTTTACAAGTAGATGGTTGCCAAAACTTTTGTATATGCCACAATTACTGTTTAATTTTATTTAATTTTTAAGTTCATGAAGTAAAAAGTAACAGTGCATTAACATTTGAAAAAAAGGCTTTTGAAAACCTACATCTTGGTGCATCCTGAGAGCCTAATGGTTAAAGCACATATAACTGCAATGTCATCACTTAATTTCTTTTCTATCTCTACACCATAAACTATAAAAACAAAAAAAGAAGAGTTCTTTGAAAACCAAAGTTTGCATTTTTGTAGTTTTGGACTTAATTTCCATTGGTAATGATAACACTGTACTCGCCTAGTTAATTGTTGAAAAATGGGAACACAACACCATTGCTAAAAACAAGTCCAACAGAAACATAAGCAGTCAGACAATCAGACAGGTTGTAAACAAGTCAACAACTTAACTAGATTATCTAAACCAATTTATTTGGACATGAAACCAAAAGTGAGCACACCTAAAATGTAGGTAATAGTCCGTCATTGCAAGTAAAACTGTGCACTTATAACTACAGTTAGTATGACAGGTCGTTGAACCATGAAGTTGGTATACAAACTGTGACGGGTGCTTACAACAGACATTTTACCCTTCTTTTCTTTTCCAAATAAGTTTTAAAGATCTAGTGGTTCATCTGACTTTATTGATGCAATGTTGCTGTGTTTCTAGGGCTCAGCAATTACTTTGGTGAGACTTAACTTGTAGTTAAACCAATGACAATAAGAGTTGTTAGAGTGTCCCATAAACCTGCATTAATTACTTTCTTGGCCAATTGGGGAGCAGCAGAAACAAACTGTAAACTCTGATATGTTACCACTTTTTTAAAGCTGCAGCTTTGATGAGAGTGGTGAGAATTAACCCAGATTAGTCAAATTTTGGGCCCTAACACCAAAAGAAAGATTCTAGAATACCCTGTAGAGGTGATAGAAACTGCAGAGTCAGGTGATAATTCTCTCAGGGTTCATCACAACAAGAAACCCTTTTTATATTACATGTAGTGATGTGATTAATTGTCGATATTCCCCATTAGTAATCGATTCCTCTTTTATGATGGAGATCACTCACGGTATGGGAATATATATATACACCCACCCACACACACACACACACACACACACACACACACACACACACACACACACACACACACACACACACACAAGGGGGATAATTTAAAGAAAAAACTTGAAAAATGAGCGGAGACACAGGATGACAATGACCCCATCCACAGGGCACGAGGGGTCACTGAATGGTTTGATGAGTATGAAAATCATGTGAATCATATGCTACACCCTTTGCAGTCACCGGATTTCCACCCAGTTGGGGTAAGATTTTGGACTGACGTGTTGGACTGAATGGTGTTTCATCCCTCCAGTAGAGATTTGTGGAATCAATGCCAAGGCGCATTGAAGCTGTTCTGGTGGCTCGTAGTGGCCAACACCTTACGAAGACACTTTATTTCACCCATCTGTATATATACTATATATACTATATATATGTGCTGTATGTATATATGGTTGTATGTAATTATCAAATTATCTAACCCTCTTTCTATTTTTGTCTTGCTTGTCAGCCACTGTCTCTCCATCTCTCTCACTTTCTCTCTCTACGTCTCTCCTGTAGCTTCAACATGCACTCTCGCCCCCTCCACTCCTCTGTGTCTGCCAGCCAGACGCTCTCAATATAGCTCTGCTCATAAACACACAGACAGAGAGAGAGAAAGAGGCAGCAAGAGAGTGAGAGAAAGGCTCCTGTGACAGTAATAAAAATGAGTGAAGGGCAGGGAAGAGATGGAGATTGGGGTGAACGAGTGGGAGGAGAGAAGGAGGGGGGAGGGGGCACTCTCATGTAGAGAAACGTAAAGTATGTGTCTATATATATGTGTGTGTGTGTGTTTAAGAGAGAGAGCAAGAAAGAGAGAGAGATGAATCAAGCAAAGCAGTGAGATAAGGCAATGACCAAGACAGCAGGAGAGAGAAAAGAAAGATAGGGGAGGAAAAAAATGCAAGAAATGACGCAAGACAGCAGGAGAGAGCAGGCTGAGAAAATGAGAAAGGGCGACAAAAAATATACTGATGTGAAGTGGTAAATCAAGGAAGGAGGAGAGGGCTAGGGTGAAAGAGGTTGAGAAAGAAGAAGAGTGAGAGAAAAGAGAGCAAGGCACAAGAAGATATCCTCAGTGAGGTAGCTTTGAAGGCCAGGCTGTTCTACTTTAACCACTCCTGTAAATAATGAATCTTGTGGCTGGAAAGACTGCACATACATACACACATGTGCACATACGCTCACACATTTTTCCTTGTATTCACCTCTCAAACATTACCTGATTTGTTTGACAGGCCTCAGCATGGCACAATAATGAGTATAAAATCTGTCTGTGTTACAAAAGACACACAAATCCAAAATGCACAGCCAAATTGTGATTAATGCAAGATTCATTCATCCTAAAGCTAATCTGATCAGTATTTTCTACATTAACGATGGATCAAATGACAATGAGTAATGTGAAAGTGGTTGCTCGCAGTAATGAAGGCACTTTTTTAGCCCATTGTTTTGCGACCCACAAATTCTACTCTTGAGCAGCAGCAGGTAGCGGTTTAAAAAAAAAAAAAAAAAACCCCAGATAAAGCCACTGTGTGCTACCTGCCCAGCAACAGAAAGCAGACATACTTGTAATTAATGGAGCATTTAACAACTAAAAGACCTGGATACTTTTTTAGAACTTGGTAAAGATAAAAACAGAGGTAAAAAGGTGAATGACAATTGGATTTATCTTCATCAGGTGGCCAGAAACATGACTTCTAAGAAATGCTAATGTTACTCTGTGACTGCTGGATGTGTGAAAGTGTAACTGTATTGCAGGTTAGTCATATCAACTTTATAAACAGATTAAGTTAGAGCTTGTGTTTTTCTAGTAATTCTGGACTTTCTCTGTCCCAAATCAGTCAGAAAAGTCAATTAAAGGTATCCTGTAAAGTTTCTGACCACTAGCAGTGCTGTGTAGCAATTTTTTTATGAGCAGGTTCCTCTTTTGTATGAATGAGGAAGCACATGCATATATAAGCGACACAATACAAAGTCCCGCTGACCGTTTTACGCCATTCTGCTGATTAACAGTTGGTGGGGGTAACACACCATGAAACGCAGCAAGACAGGCAGCTCCACAGGGTACCTTAAATGCAATATAAGCTGAAGGGATGATGGATTTTTTAGTGCATAGTAAAATCTGCTTGAATTTTTTCTTAGCCACTAATATTGGACACAGAGCAACATTAGAATTTATTTCAATTAGTGTATTTGGTCACCTGACAAACTTAAGTCTACTTAAGTCTGCAACAAGGTTGCAGGCCATAAGACCAAGAAAATGAGCCGAAATTTGCTAAAATGCTCTGAAGAGCTGAGAGTTAACAGAGTTATACAGAGATAGATAAAAATTCTTTGTAGGATCATCATGATTTCACTATGCCCATCGCTAATTATTTGATCCATTGTTTATATAAAAATATTGATTTGTACAGTTTAAACAGCCAAATATTGGGTATTTTTGGAGGCTCTCAATAGACTCATTTGACTTTATGCAGCACTGTGTAGTGCTGACTTAATGTGATACATGTTGTTTAGAAATTGTGTCCGACTTTCACTGGTGCTGCACTATCTCACAATGTCACATGACATTATAACCTCGTGGGAGCAAGGCGGATGCAGTTTTCTGAGTTAGGCGCAACAGTTGCTCTCCTTTGGCTGCACCAACTGCAAACAACCTCCGTGATGACCGAACTTTGCCTTAATTGGCTTAAGGCTTCACTGACATGCATGATTTGTGGTACGATTTTATTCTAAGAACTTCAGATCCATTGTCACCTATGATTATCTCTCCCAAAGTGGATGCAATTTATTTGATCCTCTCTTACTGTTATCTGTCTAAAATTGTTGCTCTAGCAGGTATTCCTGCTGACTTATCCCCCATACACCTTAACCCATCACCCTAGATGTTTTCAACAAACATTACTTAGATTTAATTTTGTGTGTCAAAAGACTAATGTAAGCTTGTGTCTGGCCTGAAAATGTTTTAGAACAATGTATTTTGGGAGAGTTAACAGTTTGTATAGGTTTTACAAAACAGTCTGACATATTGAAGATAAGTCTCATATTTTTTAATAAAAACCCACAGAGCATCTGTGCATTTTTTCCGCAATGACATTTTTTAACATCCTTCTTCTGCGACATAGGTGCTACAATGTGTTGGCATGTAACTTATGATGATGAAATTTTGCAATAGAACAGGTGTTCTGTTTTTCTCAATGCAGTCAAAGGCAGTACATGTTGACCATCACGTGAGTCGAAGTCAGCTTTCATGATTTCTGTCTCAGCCCAGGGCTCCTGTCATACTACACCCGCCCACCAGATGTCCCCAGACTTTCTTCCTGTTTCCAGAGCCACCTTTTCACCTGTTTTCCATTTACAATCACTGGAACTTCCCCGCCTACCTATACACCTGTTCCCCATTTCCCTCATCTGCTCCCTGGTATTTATACCAGCACTGTTTCTGCAGTCAGTTGGCAGATTATTTGCTTATGTCTCTGTTTGGTTTCCCCTTGTGCTGCTAATGCTGTGGACTCCCGTTTCTGCTACCTGTATGTAGTTACCTGTTGCCTCTGCCTGCCTGTCCATCTGTCTATCTGTAAGGCTAGTCGTCATCACGTAATCCATTAAAGTTCCTTTATTGCACCAACCTGCCTGTGTGTCTGCACTTGGGTCGTCCCTGCCTGTGCTCCTACCACCAGCTGTGAAACACATAGTAAAGGCCCACTGCATATAACTGCAATATCCTGGGTTTAAATCCAGTTTTGGATCATCTCATTTTCTTTTCTCTTCCTAATCTTTGTCTGCTATATCCATCCAAAAAGATATTTCACTCAATAATGCAACTTCATTCCCATGTTTACACAGTTCCATGCCAAAACTACAATTACAGGAAATAAAACAGTATTTCCATTTTACATGGTTCTTTGGCCTGTGTTGTTCTTTGACAATTAAAAATAAATGCCCTAGATAAATGTAAAGAAACTGCCTATGTGACTATCACTAATGCAGTTGCATTGTGTCAGCACTTTTCAAGCACATAGAAGAGTGTGCACTCTCTACGTGTCATGTTTATGTGTGTCTTTATTTAGCCAATCGCCCCCAACTTCCCATTAACCTTGAGCACACAGACATGTAAGACAGGAAGGTGTGAATGGCTTGAAGAGTGAGAGAAAGATGGAGAGTGTGAGAGGGGAAAGAAAACATTGTAATTACTGGCTGCATGCTGGTTGGCAATCGTAGCCTCTCTCCTCCTCAGTTGTGTTTCCTCCCTTGCTCCTTCCCCCGTCCTCATCTCCTGCAGACTTCCGACATCTCTTCCGCTGTTCCTCTTTCTCTGTTGATCCCACAGGGGGTCTGACCAGGCCTGTGCCGGTGGGGTGCAGCTTTTTTGCCAATGGGGCCTGCTAGTCAGCTATCGAGGTACAATAGTATACACTGTAGCTATCCATCTACCTACTCTTTTACACAGAAAATTGAAGAGAGTGAGCCAGCAGAGCTTGGGACAAATACAGCCATCACTGTCCTATGCAGGCTTTAGCAACCTGCAGGAATTGTTTCCTCTGCTAATGTTACTGGGGCCCATACTAAGGCATTGTTATGTTTGTGTTGGAGGAAAGCATAGTTAGTGGAAGGGCTGCAAAGTACATACTATATATTTTTACTTTAACCACTGTATGTTTACATATGGTAGGCTTTCAGTGAAATTAGTATGGCATGGTTTGTGATTGCATAATTTTATATATTTACACATACATTTCCTAAGATGTCCTTGTGTCCTCATATTATTGATATTGTCATATTAAAAAATTAATTATGAAGAATGGCATAGCCACAATAACCACATGGATCATTATTGTTACAGTCCAAAATATTGTAAATTATTATAAATAATTTACTTTTACTTATCTTAATATACTTTAAGACCACTTACATCTCAATCACATCATATTGAAAAGCACGTTTATTAATTTAGATTTGTCTACTGATGAAGACAGATGTTTGAAAGTTATTTCATGTTACAAAATGGTGTTCCTCAGGGTTCTATGCTGGGACCCAAGTTATTTCTTTATTGAGGGTCAGAACATGACAAATATAATGTCCATGTACAGTAGGTTTTTTTTCACACATAATTTTTTATTAGAAAAAGACATAAAGGAATGAAAATATTGTAGATTTTTGGTATAATCTAAAAATAAAGAAATTTTGGGTGCTAATTGCAGTGTGTTGGATCTACTTCTATAACAAAGACGACATATAACATTACTACCACTATGACATAGACAGCATACTGCACATTTCAGCAGGCCTTCCTTTTCAGTCCATGAACTGCAGCTTGTAAAAAAATAAAAGCTTCATTTTGTGTTTTTCTTACAAATCTTGTCTCACTTTGAATAGCAAGAGTAAGTAGAATTGTAATTTGTGCATACCAGTAGCTCTTGTCTAAATGTGTTGCAAACTACCACTTTGCTATGTTTTTAACAGATTCTATCCATCATGTAGTGGTGCAACTGTGATCGTTTTTATAATAGTCCATTGATTAATTCATTGATATAAATCTCATTATAGAAGGTTTGGTATCTTCTCTGATCTACATAAATTGGGGTTAAAGAGTCAGGGGTGTGAACAGATTATCTATTGCAGGGAAATCCATCACCTCATCACCCTAAAATGTCACATCATTAAAAACACAAGGCCACAAGAAGTGTGCTGGGGTAAGCAGGATGGACTCTCCTAAAGTGACTGAGGTTTGATCCTGGATCCACTGCTTGATCTTATACTGGAGGTATTCAACTATTAACGGGTTGAGGAGCCTCCGGTTCCCCCCTTAGTGTGTGAGCTGAAACAAAAGGATGGCGGGGGGTTGCTGCTGTGTTTTCTATTGCAGAGTTTGGAGAAAGTGAAGGGCAAGTTTTCTTCTCTGCAGCTGCAGTGGAGGAAAGCAACATCGTCTCTGTGTGGTGTCTCTCAGAATCAGCACTAGGGATTTCTTAGAGGACAGATCAGGGGATCTGCAAAATGTGATTCACCTGAGACTGTTAATTAGGTTATTGAACACAACTATGTGTGTCAGCTTGTGTTGGTTGGTGTTCTCTGTGGAAAGTTAGAAAATAATATTTTCTGTGGAGTCATACATCCTGGGGTCAGTGGAACGTACACTATGGGAAAGGGCATAGGGAAAGGGTGTTTCCCTATAGGCTGTTTCACAATGAGGACAGGATTTCTGAAGTGCATGCAGTCACTGTGGCTAAACTAGCTGTTGATGGTCAGTAAATACCTTCAAACCGTGTGCTGGGTGCTTGTTAAAATCCAATGTCTCTTTTTCCTGTCTTCATATCTTACGTAAAAACAGAAGATGTCACATGGCAGCTTTAAAGTTGATTCCCACAGAATATTGGCTTGATTTTAGTATAGCTGCAGACGGTATGCATACACACACACACACACACACACACACACACACACACACACACACACACACACACACACACACACACACACACACACACACACACACACACAAACACACATAGGAGAGCAGTTAATTACACCAGCACAGCCATTGTTTCCTGTCAGTGGAAGCCATATGATGTTCACAGAGAGAGAGAAAGAGAGAAACAGAGAGAGAGAGAGTGGGTTTCTGTCAGGCAAGAGTGTTTGACTCACTGCTGTATGTGTGTGTACATGGCTATGCTTTGTGAGGATCAGTTTGAGTTTTAGTCCTTGGGAGTGAGGACATTTTTGGTAAGTGGGGAGATTTGGGCTGGTCTTTATTTTCGGACACAAGGGGCAAGAGAATGCATCACATCAATGAGTGTATTTGTGTGCACATGTACAGTATGAGTTGCATTTTAATCAATATATGTGATTCCTGTTGCATGTGTCCCTTTCTCTAATGTGTGTCCTTCCTTGTAACACGTCTAACTCAAACGTGTGTGTATTCATGCATGTGTTTCATCCACAACAAATCTGAATGGCTGACATCTTACGAGGCATTATGTCAGAGTGCGTTCAAACTCAGCAGGTCACCTAATTTCCTCTTACACACGGAAACACCCATACACACTCACAAAACACACACAAAAATTAACGTGCCAATACAAATGGACAAACATCAAATACGCACACACACACACACACACACACACACACACACACACACACACACACACACACACACACACACACACACACACACACACACACACACAAACACATGGCACACTTGTACTTTGTGAGGACACTCCTTGACAAAATGTATTCCCTAGCCTCTTACCCTAACCTCAACTATCACAACTAAATGCCTAACGTAACCCTAATTATAACCTGTACTCTAAATCCAAGTCTTAACCCTGAAACAGCCCTTTGAAGTTATGAGGACCGGCGAAAAGTGCATCACTTTCCCAAAATGTGCTCACTCCCAGGGTCTAAAATTTAAACTCGTCCTCACAAAGATAAAACTACAAGTACATGCACACACTGACACAAACGGTGGTCTTTCTATATTTGTAAAGAAACTCATTGACATAATGCATTCTCTAGCCCCTTACTCTAATCTCGATCATCACAACTAAATGCCTAACCCCCAAACCTTACCTAACCCTAACCTAAACCTTTTATAACCTTAACCGTAAAACCAAGTCTTAACCCTAAAAAAGCTCTTTAAAGTTGTGAGTATGGGCCAAAATGTCCTTACAATGTCGAAATGTCCTCACAACGATGGTTTCGAACTAAACGTTGTCCACACAAGCGTAGAAAGAAATATAATTGTTTCAGTTCAGTTGTACTAAATCAGAAAAATAACCAGAGCTTTAAGCAGATTGTTGCTACTTTGGAAAAAGGCATCCTCAAACATGTTGCCTTTTCATGTGTTTTCAGTCTACCTTTCTACTTCAGATGGCCTCCTTTCTAATATCCATTCCAATATCACATTTGTTCAGGATCACAAGGAGTAATGTAGTGACTCTCTGTTGTATTCTGATTGTGTACAAAAAGCAGCATCTCAAAAAAAAGCTGCTGCTTCCCGGAAAACAGAAGCACATTTTTCCATCTAATTTACTTCTAATATGCAAATTAGACTTTAGCTCTTGATTTTGTTTGTCGCAAAAAAAAAAAAAAATTCTTCAGGGTTCACAATCTGTCAATCAATCAGCCATGTAACATGCTGGTTACATTATGTGTGTGTGCTCATGAACATGATTGACAATGTGTGATGGTGTTTGTATGTGCCCTGCAAATATGTGTTTAGGCCGTCATTCTTTTACATGGATATGTGCCTCTAACCTGCAATCAATCAATAAATAAATTTTATGCTTAAAACATAATTCCATATCTAACACACTACAACATGAAATAGTACATCTTACAAATTTCTTCAATTCATCACATCTAAAAACATGATTGCATATTAAAATGAACAGAATGAACTGCATATTGTTCCTAATTCAGAGTGAAGAAAGCATTTCAGTGTCATGACTTGGTGTGCATAAAAAACATCTCGTAATAGAAAAACAAGTGACAGTTGAGGGATAAAAAGTAGCATGCCTTATCAAGGTTTTTGACTACCCCTTTGTTTCTATTGTTGTCCAAGACAGCATTGGGGTTCTTGACCTCCCTGGTGTGCACAGTGTCATATCTGTGCAGGGTGCTCATTAGAAGGACATTTTTGTTTCTCTGAGGACAGTACAACACAAGTGTGTGTGTCTCTCTGAAGGCAGACTTAGGTGAAAATCAAGCCCTGTCCTTTGTTTCCAGTAGTGCAGGAGGAAGTTTGGGCTTGTTCCGTCTGACTGTCCCCACCATGGTCAGCTTTTTCTGTAACAGCTCTTGGCCAAGGGCATACAAAGTAAAGAAATTATCACATGATGTTGTGCCCCTGGAGACCTGCTGTCATGTCCAGAACCATATTATGTGTTGCCTTCCACTTCTTCCACTTCCTTTTCTAAAGCATCTTCACTGTCAATTTCATCCTGTCCTCTCTCCTCCTCACCAGTATCATGATTAAAGACCTGATCAAGGACTTCATGCCTTACGCCACAGGATGAAAAGTGGAGAGCTGCAGAGAACTCTGTATGATTGAAAACAATGTGGGATGCGTGAGAATGACAATATTCCCATAACCTATGGGTATAATATTTTGTCTAGAGGCGTGGTTCCCATGGGAGGTTCCCAGGAAATGCAGGAAGGAGGGATGAGGTGTGTATGGTTTTGTCTGTGTGTGTGTGTGTGTGTGTGTGTGTGTGTGTGTGTGTGTGTGTGTGTGTGTGTGTGTGTGTGTGTGTGTGTGTGTGTGTTTGTGTGCACATTTTTGTTATTTCTTTGGGACCTTTTCCGGTATAAACACCATCCTTGTCAGGACCAGTTGTCGTCATGGGAACTAAAGCCTGGTCCAAATGAACCATCATTTTTGAGGTCCTCGTTTAGGTTAGGGGTAAGGTGTGAATTGAAGTTAGGTTAAGGTCAGGGTTAGGGTTTGGGTTAGGCTGTCCACAATAAATGGAAGTCAATGTAATGTCCTAACATGGATAGCTGTGTAAACTTGTGTGTGTGTGTGTGTGTGTGTGTGTGTGTGTGTGTGTGTGTGTGTGTTTCTGTGTCTGTGACTATTTGTATGGGAGTCTAGGAATGGAAGGCTCTCTATTCCATGGATGTACATGTTCCTAAACTCTCAATTTGCTTTTAATTGTAGTCTCACCTATTCATTTTCTATAGTTTTCATTCTGAACACCATAGATGGATAAAATTTAAATAAAACACCCCAAATTTAATCAAAGTGTTCAAAATTTATTTTTTGTGTTCGTATATCATCTGTGTGGAGGATATCATGAAGCCTTGTGCCAATCAGGTGATATAAACTACATTTCAAAGATAGAATATTTGTAAATCAGTCATGACTGGAACACAACAGGAGGGCTAGTGTACTTTCTACAGTTGTGTTCACACACAGTTTTCCTGTGCAATGAGGGATTATTACCAACATTTCAGGTTGGTACTTTGGTTTGACTTTCAAATACAGTGGTTAGATCCTCTAAACTGCTGGCTTGTTTGACTGTTCACCTTTCTTGCCCCTTTAGATTTTGTTGAAGCAATGTCTGTTAGATGTCAGACTTAATAGAATTACTTTTGCAAATATAGTGTTATCATACTTAAAATAATAGCTCAAGCTACAAACATAAGAACAAAGTATTATACATTTTAATTATACTTTAAACATTGTGTGCATAAGGAAGAGAGTTATTTTTCATGGAGCTTACACAGGAGCTGAAATATTATTGCTAGGAGTAGTACTGTTTTATCTTTGTGGTAGAGTGATTTGCCTTGGAGAAGTGTGGTGTTTTGGTGCATGAAATCAAATTTGCTTTGTGTTGATGTGGAGAGTTTTGCAAAGGGGTCATACTTGTTAGCAGTTGTTTAACTAACTGCTGTCTCCTTTTTTTTCTTCTGTTTCCTAAATGTTTGTTGCCTTTACATGCTTTGGAAAACAAGAAAACAGATGTTCTCGTGTTATTCAGCTGGTTTGATTGAACTGAATTGATTTGAGGAAAGGGATAGTTGTTGCATTCTGGTATCAAACTTAAAAAAAAAAAAAAAAGCTGCCATAAGTCAGCCTCAGGAGCCCATAAGTGGGTTCTGAGGCTTTTTGGAAATTAATAATAAAGGTAAAGAAGCAGTTAAGTGTAAATAACACGATTTGTTTGCCATGCCATTCAGTATCAGCAACCAGCTACTGATTAATGCTAACTCTGACAATCATTTATGTTTTCACTGTGTGTGTGTGTGTGTGTGTGTGTGTGTGTGTGTGTGTGTGTGTGTGTGTGTGTGTGTGTGTAACTTAGCAAAATCTAAGTTAGGAAGATCACTTGATTTGCTCATGCTTATTTTGTATGTATGCAAACAGTATACAGTATAACCCACATAGTCAGTTGTGTCAGCCGTATCTTCTTTTCACCCTCAGCGCTCCTCCTCTTCACCCTCAACCAGTCAGGTTGCACAAAACTTTCTGTCAACCAATCAGTTTGCTTTCTAAGCAGTCACTTTTGTCCTGCAAATTTGACCGTTTCACTCCTCCACCTCCTTTGTTCAGCCCTGACAGTGGCACACACCTCCAGGTTCTGGTATTAGCTCATCGGGAAGTTCTGCTCCAGATCAAATCCGTGTAACCCCAGATGAAGATCAAAACCAGGGAGAGATCTCTATGGTCACCAGAGGACATATTTTCTGCTTTTTTTTCCACAGAGAGTGTGAGCAGAGGGTCATATGAAGTTACCCCCCAAATAAGATACATTCTCAGTAATATCTCATTGCCAACGAATATCTGTATGTCCCTGCACTAATGTCTACCATGAATTTAGTTAAGATATGATAATGTTCTCTATTTTCTTTCATTTAGTGTCTCCAGATTTAAATGGGTTGAACATAGACCATGCACTGCCTAACAGTGACTTCCAGGGGGTGGTGGCTCAGAGTAAGCTACTTTGATTTGTCCACAATGTTAGTGTTTACTTATACAATACAATCTATAATTATAAGGCAGTATAACAACTTGCCAGTCTGGCTGCTGTACCTGTATTTCAGACCTCCCTTCCCAAGGTCTTTTCAACTTTATTCCATGAAACTGACCATTTTCACCTGTGACACAATTTTCTTTGGCTTCCCTAAGATTTATGTGCAGTATTTGTTTACATCTACAGTATCATGACAGTGATTTATCTGTTAAATTATCTCCAATGAGCTGATGTTAACGAAAGAAGGAGGACGCAAAATCCTAGTTGCATATTTTGGAAATCGGTTTTGTCTGTTACAGTAATACCTCTCAAGATGTTTACTGGCCAAGTCGACACCTGTTGCCTACTACAATTTTAAAAATAAATTCCATTCAAAGTTTGCATTTGCAGTTCTGCTTATGTGATGACAACAGAGATCATAAGTTTTTATGTCTGATGATATGACAGTAGCTGTCATGCTGTCATGATGATGTAGTGTCTGTGTGCATTTTTTGTTCAGACAGGTTGCAGATAAACATTCAGCATATCATCAGTCATTCTGTATGTTGACTAATTTTGGATAATAGATTTGATTAGACTTCTTCTCAAGTTGAACCTGAGCAGTGGTATGCTGAGAATTACGTAGCAAACTCCATCTTCAACAAAAAACAAAGTTGTATGATTTTCTGACCTAACAGGTTCAACTGCATTAACATGGGATAGTCAGGGAGATGTTAAAGGTGTGATCCTTTAGGATTTCAATCCTGGTTGAGTTGGAGACACCCATGCCTATCTCACAAGGTTGTCCTAAGTATTAAGATTCCTGTGCAACACCAACACAGACACAAAAGGGCAAAGGTGGATGCAAATACAAAACAGTTTAATAACAAAAAAAATGTTGTACAGGAATAAATATTTATGAAACTAAAATAAAACAGCAACTGGCCAGTAATAAAACAATAAAACAAAATGAAATAGGAAATAAAAACAATAAAATGAATCTATGATCCAGTCTCTTCCCTGAAACCCAGTCTACTTTCCCATATTAAAATCTCAGTATGAGGTTAATACCCAGTCCGATCCCGAGTCCGTCCTATAGCTGGGGCATGGTCCCCGTGGCTTAGCTCGTGCTGCTCCTGACTCTCTACTCCCCGTCGGCCCAAGGCGGAAGCCGCGGGAAACAAGCAGCAAACGGCGGGCTCGCTTATAATCGGGAGCCGCATTCAGAGGCACAATAAGCAGCCGGTTCAACTTCCGTTACTTATCTTGATTTATGGCCCATAAGGGATCTCTGCTCACTCGCCGACTTGTCTCAGTCTGGTCACAGACTCTTTAAAGCTGCCGCACAGGAATGCTCTTGCGGAGGAGGCATGCGCCTGCTGGAAACAAACAAGTAAACAATCACGGGCGGGCTCGCCTGCAAGCGGGAGCCGCAGCCACATACACAATGAGCAGCCGATTCATGTTCCTTGACTTATCACGATTTATGGCCCATCGGTGATGTCAGCTGACTCGCAGATTTGTCTCGGTCAGATCTTACACATTGTTGAGGCTGCTGCACGTCGGGGAAAGCCACCAACTGACTACCATGCCCCAGGTAAAAGAAGGGCACCAGGTAAGAACCACCTGTCTTTTTATCAGGGCAGGCTGACTGTGAGTCAATAGCTGGGAAACAATTAGAGCAGAGGGGACTGCGAGGGGGAAGATACTGTGTGTCATTTTCCAAATGTATACAATGGATTAAGCCCAAGTCCATGCAAAAAGTCCATGCCGACAGTCCACTCTGATATCACTGCATGCAAAATTTGTATAATCCACGGCAACCAGATTTGGCACTTTGTGTAACAGCTAAACACACATTTGAGGGGACTGAATAAAAGCAGCACACAATAAAAACATAAAACCATAGCAACCTTATGGAACCTTACAAATCTTCATCTAACAGCTCACTGTGGCTGCTCCTGACTGCTTCATTAATCCCTTTCAAAAGTCCTTCCCCCCAGAAAACAAGCCAAAAATGACCGTCATCCTGTTTTGTAGACGTGTTTATGATTAGTGATCGCAGTTAGTGCTAACTGACAATTACATTGCTTTGACAAATACATTTTGTTTCCTGTGGCTGCTTCACAATAAAAGTCATCTCATTTTTCCCCAGTTGAACACTTTTAATGTGAAGCAGGAGCAATAAGATATGCTGTTTGCATTAGCAGTAACTTAATACAGCGCAGATATGATGTAAAGAGGGTGAACCCTAAACTGTATGATATCCATAAATAAGTAGTGAACTGGATTATATGCTGGATCATTTCTTGTGAATCCCTGATGCTTAGGTAGGACATTGAATCCAGCACAGGAATGGTGGACTCTGCTATCAACTGATATAAAAGCAACTATATAAAGAGGTAATTACTGAATGTAATTGCACCAGATGGCTCTTGCAGAAAAGTGCTGCAATACTGGTGTGTAATGTAATGTCTTTACACAGCCACAGTCTAATGAGAAGACATCTAATCACCAAAAACTCTGAACCATAGGTAAGCACAGGCTTTAACAAATGAACTGGCCTAGCTAACTGGACAAATTTACTAACTCAAACAAATTTACAAGTAAAGTGTCAGCCTGAGGTTTTCATCCATAGTTTTCAATAGTAAAATTATTTGCCTAGTTTGAAAAGTTGACAAGGTCCAGAGACATGCAGGCACCCTGCTTCTCGCCCAATGGCAGCTGGGAACTGCTCTAGCCCCCCACAACCCTTCTGGGAATAAGAGGGTGTATCTAATGGATTAAAGGATGGATGGATAGTTCAGAACCTAGCTTTTCTTAATGTTGCAGTCATGAACTAATCATTATGTCAAAAAACTAGCTTAGTATTTCTGAGATTACCATAAGAACAGTTGTTTTAATTTTGATTTAAGATGAAATTGAAAAAAGGTCAGCATTCGGTTTAGGTAGCTTGCTCTGGAAATATCTGAAATGATTATTAAAAGGTTTAACTTTTCATGACTAAATATATATATGCAATATTTAGTCATAAAAAGTTGAATTAAATGCATTTTAAACCTTTTAAACTATATATATATAGTGTTTCACTTTTAAAAATAATGGTCAAAGTTAAAGCAGCAGAGGCCAAGATATTCTATCTTTAACGCCTAATATGGGTCAAGTTTCAAGAATATTGAATCCTGCACTTCTCATAATGCTTCATCTTGTTAGCATCTTTTTTATATGCCTCCCTGCATCGTAACTAGTGAACTAAATCGTCACTAGTAAATTGACTTTGTAAGTAAAGTTGGTGGTGTGCCCCTTTAAGAGTCTCAGTTGAAATAGTTTTGAGTAAATTCCCATTATAAAGTGTAATGCTATAAACTAATAAACTCTATAATAAACTGATAATGTCTCCACTATACTCCTATGATATTATGCATGCAGTGATTTTTAGATCATTGTCTCTGTGCACAGTGAACTGCTCCCCCACAGGTCAGGTGGCTTTTTGCATTTCTTTTGACTTCTTTGAATTATTTATTTTCCAGTTTATCAGTCTAAACAGCATAATGTACATGGTAGAGAGTGTAAAAATGCAGGGAATGTGTTTTTTTCTGGTCGAGGATTATTGGACCTCCCCAGCCCACACAAACCATGACTCATTAGTCCACCACTGATACACAGATTGTTATACCGCCAGCAATGTTTAAGCACTTTACTTGAACATTGCTTTACTTGATTGTGTGGGTGTGTACTTTTGATTGACAGTGAGTGTGTAGAAGTTCATTGTTCAGCCATATGTAACATGGAACAGAAATCGGTTTTATGTCAATGTGGAAAGAGACACAAGCATCCACACATACACTTAAGAGCCAGTATCTTGGCAACAGCAGTGGTCAGGTCACTGGCAGGGGTGCCAGACAGCTGCAGGGACAGACGAGTCAGTCACACACATATGCATGTAGACACACACACACACACACACACACACTCTTGGAACTTACTCTTCGCTGGGGTCAGGGTGAGCTCACCAGGAAAATGTGTGTGTGTGTGTGTGTGTGTGTGTGTGTGTGTGTGTGTGTGTGTGTGTGTGCGTGTGCGTGTGTGCAACCCTGTCTCAGAGAAGTTATGTTTATATACAACTAAACTGCAACAGCAAATATGTTTTATCATGGGATTATGTTTTCTATTAACATAATGAGGATATTAATTTATGTATTTGGCAAGTCACAGATACACTGATACTGAATGTATCATTAAAATGTTCACAGACAAGGTCCACCATAATGTTTGATCTTGCAATACAATATTCACTTGCAGTCACTACGGCATCATTACATTTTTTTTATGGTTATGTTTAGACATGTACATACAGCACTTGGTTAAGGTTGGGGGAAGATTGTGGTGTGGCTTATTACAGAAAAAGTTCACAGGTTCAGGTTCAGGGAAAGATCACGGTTTGGGTTAGAATAAGTCCTTTGTTAAGGTTAAGGAAACATTGTAGTTTTAAAAAAAATATTGACTGTGGGTTGGAAATGGGAAACAAACAGCAGTCATCTGTATCTGTGTCCTCCCTACATTGACTTTGTTGCAAATACAATGTCATATACTTCCTCCTTTGCTCCGGTCATAATTTCCACAGCGGCTAGAGGGCTATGTGACTTATCTTGGGGCAATTGCTGAAAACACTTGTGTTGTCTTTCTTCTTGGGTCAGGCCGATCTTGACAGGTGAAGTATTGCAGATGTAATTTACACAGCTATGAGATGTGAAACATTGCAAAGGTAAGAGTGCAGCCATCTTAGTTTAACATGTTAGCATACTAATATTTGCTACTTAGCACTAAGCACAAAGTACAGATGAGGCTGAGGGGAATGTCATTCCAATTCATCCTGAGCAAAACATGAATTTTTGCATTCCACTGAATTTTTGTTTCAAGGAACTTGTGAACACACTATATAGTTAATAAATGTGATGGAAATCAGACACTAAAAAAAAGACTAAACAAGACTCAAATATAGTGTGCTAGGTAATGAATATGGAGTGATTTTGGAAACACTCCTTTATTCACAGTAACAATCGCTCACCTCACACCTATGGATCTTACTCACAAATAATGGCAGAATTAATTAAAGATTAATTGATATTAAAAAAAAGGTAAATACAAAAAGGAAAATAAATACAAATATTAGAACTCAATTGGACATCCGCATTAATGTTCATTTATTAGTTTATTTTATTCCATGGTCACATACTCTGCTTACAAGAAATCAAGTGATACATCTCCCCTGTCACCCACCTTCTGTCATCTCTTTCTCACATTCACCTGCAGTCAAACACATTCTGTGAGGTCAGGATTATGACTTGATTTGTTTTGCAGCCTTCACAGATGGACAGTTACCATAACTGTCTCTCAAAAAGCTCTGAAGTGATATCTCACACCATTTTATTCCTTCTCCAACTCTTTCAGACTACATCTAATGTATGCACTTGGTGGTTTTCTTGGCCTTTCAGTATGTGAAATGGAGATTTCAGTAGTCCGGTTTAAGATTAGGACAATATGGGTATGATGCAGGAGGAAACAGAAAACGTGTCAGGGATTAGAGGAGATTTTAGAGAATTTCACATCCCCTGTGGAAGAGAGATGGAAAAGTCTGGATGAGGAAGGAGAAAAATTAGAAATTTGAATTCACACACCACTGAAATTTGGGGCAATGTGGTTTTATTGACTGACACCTATACAAGTATGTTTGTGTGTTTTCCGTAGGGGTACCAGCACGTGAGAGTGTCATTTATGTGTGTTTACAAGTCCAATGCTGCAGAAATACAGGTGTAAACATGCTCATACTCAAAATTTACCGCAGTTAACCAATTTTTTTCCCATCTGTTTGCACAGAGAGCCAAACAGGGTATTAAAGTGTACACATGGGCCCATGTGGACACGCACACACAGAGGGTCAGGTAGAGGCAGCTCGACAAACACCCCTTCCCAACAGACAGAGGTACACACTTCTTGAAGGACAGCCAAATCACACAGAAAGGCTGTGCGGTGGCAACTGGATTAGGGTTACATTGTGTGTGTGGGTGTGCGTGCGTGCATGCATGTGCATGTGTGTGCGCATGTGTGTGTGCTTTTTTACGCATTTTTGTTACCTCTTTGGGACCTTTTCTGGTATAAACACCAACCTCATCGGGACCAGCAGGCCTCATGGGGAAAGCCCGGTTTTTAGAGCGGGTTTAGAGGGTGCCAGCAACAAAACCAGGGCAAAGCTATTTATACTTCACTGATACAGATGGAGTCTTATCTAGCACTAATGGCCTCAAGCCCCCTCATACACCCCATTAACCCACACACTCTGCACCACCGACACACGTTAACAGCACAAGTTTGCCCCGTTAACACACAGTCAGTGCGTCAATGGGGTTTCGCATCCAAGTCAAGAGCCCAGTATTATTTTTTTCCACATCAGTGGGTTTGGGCCACATCCAAGAATGAGAATGATAAAGATGTGAGCTTCTGGCAACGGACACTCAAAGCAGATTGTAACAGTTAACTGTTTGCTAATTAAGCAAGTTGCACCATTTGATAGCTCTGCTGCAGAGAGCGCTGCAGCTGATGGCAGGTGATGGTGATGTGTCACGCTGATTATTCTTAGACCTTGTTTGCTCCTTTTTCACCTTGTTCACAGCCACAGCAACCCTGGTGATGGTAAAGTTCTGTTTATGGGTTGGTGAAGTTTAATGAAATAAATACAGATGACTGACAAATGAAAGGGTAAGGGACAACACAGTCTCATTCCCAAGTCGTAACATATGGACACTTGGTCAGGACCACTTGGCGTCACCTTTTAACGCACTAGTACTAATACTAAGGAATAGAACATAGTCAAGTAAAGTTCAAGTCAATACTGAAAATTAGTCTGCTCTGTCACGACACTGCATCTACATTATGGGATGTCAGTTGCTGGTATTTGTACTAATTGGTGATGACAGTTTATCTGGCAGGCCCTGGTGCAGTGTGATCAGTCTGAGCCATGTCCGCTTCATGCCCCCCCCCCAGCTCCATGTACACACACACACACACACACACACACACACACACACACACACAGAGACAAGTTTCTCTAGGTGTGTGTGTGTGTGTGTGTGTGTGTGTGTGTGTGTGTGTGTGTGTGTGTGTGTGTGTGTGTGTGTGTGTGTGTGTGTGTGTGTGTGTGTGTGTGTGTGTGTGTGTGTGTGTGTTTGTGTGTGTCTGTGTGTGTTTCTCTGTGTGTGTGTGTGTGTGTGTCTGTTTCTCTCTCTCTCTCTGTGTGTGTGTGTGTGTGTGTGTGTGTGTTGGGGGGGTAGCTAGTAAATGACCTCTCCCCCTCGCTCCACTTCTCCCTCTGCTTACTCTCTTTCTCTACCCATTTTATAAAGGTCAGAGAGTCAGAGGGAGGGAGAGAGCTCTTCTCCTCTCTCACTCTGTCCTGAATAAGTTTAGTGCATTGCATAGAGAGCACTGAACGCAACCTTTCTCAACCAAAAAGCACGCTGCTAAACTGCTGAGTGTGCTTAAAGGATGATTACAGTTATTTTCAACCTGGGCCTTATTTTCTTAGTTGTGCTAGACCATTACAATCGATGGTGTTCCAAATTTCATCTCTTACTTTACTGTAGAGCTTTTCATAACTTCAGATCACCAGTAGGGTTGTTCGTGAATACACACTCAGAGGGACAATACAGTCTGAGCTAAATCCTAGAACTGATTAAACATGTCCTCTCAACACAACATTTCCACTGCTGTTATACATCTTAAAATAGCTGTGACTTTCAAAAACATTTCAGTTATGAAAGTATATTTGATAGCTCAAAACCTGCGCTCACAGATTTTCCTGTTTTAGTTTTAGCTGCCAGTATTCTGCTATGCTCAGGCAGTGGCGTGCGGTGAGTTTTACAGATAGGCAAGCAGGGCTGAAGAACCAACTACTTCTCAAACTAGCAGATAATGCACAGATAAACCTACATCTTAAATAACAGAAAGGAAAAGATATTAATATAATTACTAAAAAGCAGAGCAGAATTAAAAGGTTACCTCTAACAGAAAAGGTAGCTGTAGGATGAAAAGACTGTTCAAGTAATCTTCCAATGCGCAAGCACAGTTTCCACACGCATGTGTATGCAATATCATACCTGATCTCAGAACGGTGGAAGCTGGGTCAAGGGTAGCTTGACAAGCACAATCGCCTGTAGCAAGCTATAGCTAGTCACCCATCAAAAATCCCAGGATTATCCACAAGTGCAAATGTCCAAAAAATGATGACACGGTCATGCCCATGGAAATGACAGATAAGATAGATTCAACGGCTGGTAGTCAACCTAGCTTCCAGAAACAATAAGCTACTATGGCCACAAGAGGGCAGTAAATTTAGAAGATGAATGCAAACAGGCAGTATCAGATCCTTTATGGGACAGGAGTGCAGTGAAGTGAACCTAAGTTGCATGAATATGATTTGTGGCACCTCTACTGGAAAGCCCAACAACTCTTTATACCTAAATGACAAAGACGTTTGTAGTAAAATTTCAGTTTCCTGACTTGAATCATTCCTTAATGCTAGTTTTGATTATTACCATTTTATGCCTCCGCATACTTCAACACTACAACATTTCAGAGAAAAAATACTGTATTGTGCTTTTTATTTCATTACATTTATTGAACAGCTACGGTTACTAGTTACTTTACAGATAAAGATTTTACATTTAAAACATATGATTAATTTATAAAATATGATATGCCATTACAGATTAAGCAACCCAAACCCAAACCTTAACTATATATCTAGTTGTTCAAATTTGCTCCACTCTGACAATATTAAAATGCTGCTTAATGCATCAGTAATAAGTAATAATATTTCAGTAATATACACAGTATATCATAACTATAACACTCAGCATTGGGCCATTTTGCATAATTAGTGCGTTTATTTTGACTTCATTTTACTGCTTAAAATGCTTATTAATTATGTACTTTTATTGAAGTAAAATTTTGAATGCATGAGATTTATTTGTAATGAAATATTTTTATACTGTGTAACTGTAACTTTTGCTTGTTCTCAAAACCTCTCCCCCACTGAACTTTCACTTCATAGAGAGGCTTCATAGAGAGGCTCAGAGAGGCCTGACCTTTTAGGCCCCCCATTCTGTGGCCAGTAGGCCAGTTTTATGATCCATCTATGACTATGATCGGTCCAAACTGACCTTGGCATGCAGATATTTTGTAGAAAGAAAGAACTTTACATTTAAAAATTAAGTTATTGAATGTAGTCCAAGTTTTGCAGATTTGTCCAATATCAATGTTCTTGTCTGGCGATAGGTGTAAGAGACAAGCAGCAAAATGTGAGAGATTGCTTAACAGGAAAAGATATGCATAAAATGACACAAAGGTCATTTTAAGCATTTAAACACACTACCAGTGCTGTAGCTTTTCTGGTGACGTCAGGCAACATTCTTGTGTACGTACTTATGGAACTCATACCATAGGTTTAGGCAGGAACATAAAGTAATTGCCACACACCTACACACACATACACTTAATAATGTCTCTTATTTAATCTGTTCTATACATCTTACAGTCACTGATATCTGGACTTGCTGGTGCTAACTGCCATTCACTGGTCAGTAGCACCCACTCTATCTCAAAACTGAATAATTAACACTTCATCACAATGACGCCACAGACATTTGAAAATCTATTTTATCTAGTATTATTATCATGTGTGTACAGACAACAATAAAGAATGGTTTTATATCTTGCACAGTTTAGTCTGTTCCAACAGGGAGATTTTATTTTTGACCTACCCAGTATGACAAGGATTTGTGAATGGAGCTATTCCTTTTACCTTACATTATTAAGGTCCATTTTATTAGCTATAATAGTGAATCTATCATCATCAATTGTTTATACAAAGCCCTGGTGTGCACAGACACAGGCAAGTGAAATAGTTTCAGTTGCTACTTATCCTAAATTAAGCAATTAAAAATGGATATGTGCATTAATGATTTCATTTCAGACATTTAAATCATCAGTTTATGCCTTGGAGTTTGGACATTTAAAAAAAATAACATAAGTGGAGCCTTTTTGTAAAGCTATATTATGACTGAACATAATCAACATGCTGCAGCCGGTTTCTCAAATTTGTGTTTTCAGTGATAGATTTGGGCAATAAGATCACACATCAACACATCAGCATCATAACTTTTTACTAAAGTCTTTGTGACAGCAATCATTCCCAGGCTGAAGTGCCCTATAGCAAGACACAGAGTTCCCATCAAAGACAAGAAGAAAAAGAATTCCCCAGCTAAAATCACTAATGTGTGTGTCGTAACAGTTGTCCTTACAATCAGTGAACCAACATCAGCATACTGCTGTCAGTGGATTAGAGGAGTTGCATTGTACCCAAAGCTCTTGATTTATTGGTGACTGTGTGGCATCAACAACCTTGAGTTATCTGTTAGGATAAAAGCAGCACAAAGGTGACTTGTAGCAACTATGGTAAGATGGTCCTCACTTTTTCTTCAGCAAAGCGTGAAAGTGAAATGACCCACTGAATTCTACAAGTCCCTCAGCGCTAAATGGAAAATATTGCCTCCAAATTAAACACGACTGAGGAGAAGACGTGAGCAAACTATTGTTCAATATTTTGTGTGTGCTGGTTATGGAGAAATGTATAGATGCCTATTTATATAGAAAAATGTAAACTGCTATATCCATATTGAAGCTTAAATGCTTTAAATATTTAGAGCAACATTAATGGTTACATTAGAAGACCCATGTTACTTAAAAAAGGCTTGATACTCATTTGACTCTAATTTTCCTCTAAATGGCTACCAAATGGCCACTATTATATAGTATATCATAGTATCTTAATATAGTAAATTATATATTCTCTTACTTGTTAGGTGGTGAAATATAAACTGCCTCAGAAAAGTCAAATTTTCCATAGAAAATCAGAAACCAGGCAAAATAAAATTGGCAGATACGAAAGCCGCTGTTCCTTCTGCACTATACTGTTACATGTCTACTTATCAGTTCCTGTGTTTGCAGGTCAGCCTTCTCTTTACTTCTTACTAATGCCCCACGTTTCGAGTGAGCTTCCATGGGGTTTGTTTATATCCTCATTTGTTTGCTTGTTTGTTTGTGCATTCGGTCTGCTCTGCAGCTGAGCTAACAAGGCGCCATTTTGCCCAGGCTGCCGGTATGGTCCAATTAAAGCGTGTGATCAGCCAGAACGCTTTAATGATGGGAGTGGTGCTGGAGTTGACCAGCTTACAGCGAGACAGAGAGGGAAAGAGAGATGGCATGCTGTGAGGTGGTGACTGCAGCTTACCAGTGTTGTGGCTCAGTGGCTCCACTGCAGACAGCAGACTGGGTAAAATTACCCTTCTCTCCTTTTGTCAGGATGAAGGCAAATCCAGCCAGCTGTAGGAGCTGCAGAAAACTATTATTACAGACCAAAGCTTCGATCGCTGTTGAGGGCGAATTCCTTGTATTGTTGTTCTTAAGGTAAATGAACAGTCACTGCACAAATAACTTAAAGCTAATTAAGTTAAGTCATATATATCTATATATGATGGCAAGAAGTGCTAAGTGATGGCATGGAGATCAACGAAGAATGTAACAAGCCAGCCATGCCATGTTGTGTCATGCCATTTGATGTATGTGGTTAATTTGTCTGTTAATAAAAACCACAATAAATGTGGAATCGCAAACCAGCCAAGATAAACTACAATCCAAAATTACCATCATTCAAAAATATGACAAAGAGCCATAATGTGAAATACAAAGAAATGTGATTTGCCTCTAAAATCATTGCTTTTATTGCCTGTCATTTGTTTTGCATTTCTTATATTTCATTTGTGAGTCAGTTTTTTAATTACACTGTGCAGTTTTCCTTAATACCTCTAAATTTTGCTTTGTGTTTCTCAGCTTCTCAGATTTCTGAGTTTGGTCAATACAGTAAATGAAAAAATGTTCCAAGGGTGCGGATTCTCTCTGATGGTCCTCTATTGGTTTGATAAAATGTCAGTCATATCCTGCAAGGAATTCTGGGAAGTGACAACAGAACTCCAATGCTATTGGCCAGTACCCTCGTTTTCATGCCTCCACACTGGCGGCAGCTCTGGCCGAAGGCATTACGTTTTCGAGTTGTCCATCCATCCATCTGTCCAACCGTCAGTCTGTGTGTCCCATTCTCGTCAACGTGATATCTCAGGAACACCTTTAAGGCATTTCTTGAAATTTGGCACAAAAATTCAATGGACTCAAGGATGAACTGATTAGATTTTGGTGGTCAAAGGTCAAGGTCACTGTGACCTCACAAAACTGTTTTTTTTGGCCACAAGTCAAGAATTTATATGCTAATTATGACAAAATACACTTATTACATTTTATTAAAATCCTTCAAAGTCATCACTACATAAATTGTATGGGTCTGGACAGCCATAGATGTAATCTGCAACTTGACTGGTTGGCAGAGGAAGACAACCGCAAGGCGGTCATTTTAGTTTTCTTTGTATTGTTACTGAGCATGAGGATAGCCTCTTTCAAATGTTTTTGTGGATTCCACCATTAATACTTAATGTGGCAACAGACAACTTTTCCCCCCTAGCGTTTTCAACTGTTATTACTGTTGGAACTGCTGTTGCAAAGCCTGGTTTGCTTTGCGTTTTCCTGAGAGCCTAGCAACTAACGACAACATAGAACACAAAAAAATCAACACCACTTTGGAAATAACAAAAGAAAGAAGCATGTTCACTGAAGAGCTAAAGTGACATTGTCTTAATTTGATATGGAGTAAGTACAGCAGTGCTATAATAAAGGCAGAGTAAAACACCTAGTTTTATTAAAAGGTATGCAGGTTTTGTTACTTACTGATCTAGTACAAATAATGACAACTGAATATCGGTTTTGAACCCTCTCTCCTTCAAGTGAATGTCTTCTGAGGCTCACTCTTGTTTTACCTCGGTTTCTATCACTCTCCCTCTTTGCCTTCTTCGCCGCCACCTCCTTCTCTATAGCCATTACACTGTGCAATCACAATAACCATTACATTGTGCAATCAACATTTACTTCATAATGATAAGTTAAAGCAAATTTCTATTACCCCTTTAACATGCCGGAAGAGTGTTGGTTTTGTTTTGATTTTTTTTGTTTTATTTTTCAAGACCAATCATATGGGTATCTTCCAAATTTACAATCTTTTTATAGTAATAATAACTTAATTTATACAGCACTTTTCAAAACAAAGTTAAAAAGTGCTTTACATGGTTTTCAGCAGGATTACATTATGAACTAGAAATAAGGCAGTAAAATTACACATTTAAAATAAAATAAAACAAAATAAAATTGATTAAAATATCCCAAATATAAGTTAAAACAATAAAACAACGTGCAAAAAAAAAAAGCATGGAATTCCCTCTGTGTTTCCCCAGAAAGTGTTTCTTTGCTGAACTGTATTGAGCATACACATTTGAATTGTGTAACTCAGACTGATGAAGTCTCATATTAACTTTAGTTCAATTTTAGAATACATTTATACACAGAATGAGGACTGTGCATTTTGTCCCTGAATAATAATAATAATAATAATGTTAAAAAGTTATTTATTAACATCATCATCATTATTATTGTTATTGGAACCACATTAGAAAGGGATCTCCTGTCAGTATGAACAGGTTTAAAGCAAACTAAACCTCTTTCTATATACATGCAGTCACCAGACTATTGTTTTAAGACAGACTTGAAAAAATTGCAAACCTCTCCTTTAATGGAAGAGCGTAATGTGAATTAAATGACACATTTTACGATCACATCCCAACACCTATTTAAGCATTTAAGCTCAGGTTCCAAATCACTAGTCACACACCCCATCCCTCACTCACTGTCATTCTTTATGATACACTCACTGGTAAATACACACACACACACATCGTAACACAATGTACAGTATGTGTGTTTGTTTATCCACAGCACAAATGTTAAGTTGGAGCATGTTTATGAAATGCCCTCACGTACACATGCTCAGATACACACATGCTGTCTATACCTAACTGTGCGTAATTGTATGTGTGCACTGGTTTGTGTGTCCATGTGTTGAGAGTCTGTGCGAATGTGTGTGTGTATAGCATCCGACCCTTGGCTCTCAGCAGAGGCCAGCGTCTGTTGTGGAGCCCTCTAATGGACGCCCAGCTGGAGTCAGCCACACACAAGGGCAGCCAAGGTCACAGCCACTGCCTCTTAGGATGCCGTCATTTGGCAGAGCTCTGCAGCCTGCAGTCTGCTCTGCCATGTGTGTGTGTGTGGTTCTGTCTGTGTGTTTATGTGCTCATATATGAAGGATTACTGTGTTTTTCTATGTATTTGAATGGGTGTGGGTGTTTATGTGCCTTAAATAGAGGGAACAAGGGTACATTGTGGATCAAAGACCACACACTCATCCTTTTCACACACATAACTAAAATACTGCAATTTATTTTATCAGTTGTAAGTAGAACAGAAGCCACTACTTGTTTTGGTCCGAATATAAAACTAACTTACTTAATGAAAGGCCAGTCAAATAGCAATTGTCAATCACCGGACTGATCGCTGCCTTTGAAGTTCGTTCAGTTTGTTTTGTAATGCATGGCAATGGAGCAAACAGAGAGGCAACAGTCAATAGTCACCCAAGGCAAATGACTAGAAAATGCAACAAACAATGAATGTAAGAAAATGTTCTGAGGATTATTTCATCTCTGAATCAATCGTTGTACATTACCCATTTATTCTTGTCTTGTGCTGTTGGTTTGATGTGTAGAGTCAGCACAGTAGTTACTGTTCTCACCAGCACCGTGAGAATGAGAAAGACAGAGAGAGAGAGAGAGAGAGAGAGAGAGAGAGGGAATCAGAAAGACAGACAGAAAAATAGCAAGAGAGTGTATACCAAACTTGTGTGTCTTGTGTGGTCCACTGTTTTGATCTCTCATGCAGGCAACAGGAGTTGAAGCACAGAGCATCAATCAGAATGCTATGGTCAAGGTTCTTCCTCAAGAATCAAACATGCTGCTTAGACCAGGCATCGCTGCTTGATTTGTGTGTGATGCAAAATTGAAACTGCTTTGGTTGCAGGCATTGTGTTTTGCCATCAAAAACACAAAAAGTCATTTGCAACAACTTGCAATAAAAGCTATCGATGGAGAACTTATTCTTGACAGTTTATGACATGATTTCAAAGTGTTTTAAATCAAGATACAAATACTTCTGTTTCATTTATGGTGCTCACAGGAATGAAAAAATCCATATAAAAAAAATACAAAAAAAACATCAACAGCTGTGTCTTTCCAGAGACAATGTCCTGGTTACAGACAGTTTTAGGGCTACATGTACTTTTTGCTGAAGAAACAGAGAACAAAATTCCTAAAATCACATCACGGCACGCTGCTGTTCGGCTAGTGTGTGTAACCAAACACAATCTGTCAATATTTCATTTATCTTTAAAAAACAAACAAAAAAGAACCAAGTTCCTGATTAGATAAATGATTATCTACTACTTGTTATTATAATTGAAAAAATCTATTTCAACAAAGTTGAACAACAATTTGTTAGCAATTAAGTACAGCTCCTGGTAGTTCTTCCAGTGTGGTAGTGCATACACTACATCATAACTGGATTTTATAGTCATGAGTTTATGGTGAAGCCACAGAGCCTACACAGCCAGCTAACATGTTCCTCCTAAAAATTGTAACTACATGTCGGGGCTATGGCAGCTGGTCAGCTTTGGCTGCTTGTGTTTTCTCCTACAGCTGTCTGATGCTGGTGGAGACTGTCGCAATTGTAGCATTGAAAGAATATGCAAAATTACTGTGGGGTATATACTGTAATTAAAGCAGCCCCATCTTGTACAATAAAACTGCCTAGTGTTGCAGTGATGGTTTCAACAGGTAAAATCCAACTATGAACTATGAAGAAAAAACCTGTGCAGTAGGTTTGTATGGTGGATGTATGTACCCACCACTGTAACCTCTTGTGTCAAGTGTAAATCCAGCTTTATCCATAACATCCACCAATGCTCCTTTTTATGTCCTTTCAAAGTTGTGTTGTTGGGTCCCTTTGAAAACTGTTGACAGTGGAAGTCTGTGGATTATCAAGAGTAATTCAGAAACTGTTTCTGTAAAAAAAAGATAATGTGCTGAATTCATTAAATGCAATACTTTGATGCTGTGAACACCACAAATGAAATTCCATTCACCTCCACTGTATTGGGTTGTAGGCAGAAATCTCAGACACATACTATGCCAGTTAATTTGAAAATTGAAATGTTTAACTAATTAAACTATAATGAAAGGTTCATATTTAAGGGCCAAATGCAACAAAAGTCAGCACGCCCTTCAATATTGAGATTCCATTCTTTTATTTTTTTAATATTTTGTATTAAATTAAATTGAATTAAATTAATTAAATTATTTTATTTTTGATGACAGATTCGATCCTCCTGGGCATGGATAACATCATTCTTCACAAGTGATTCTTTTCAGCGACTCTTTGCTGGAGAGGACTTGTTGCTCTACCTTTTCTCTAAGATATTCCATTGCATTCAAGTCAGGGACATAGTTGGCCAGGTCATAGTTTTCACTTTTTTCTTCTTTACTTTAACTCTTGTGTGATTTTTGCAGTGTGGTTGGAATCATTGTCACTTTTGAAATTGCCTGTCCTTCCAGGCTTCCTGAAACTGGTAGTCATCTTTTCAGTCAGTATTTGGGTATACAAACTTGCAGCCAGGGTGGCCCGGTGGTGCAGTGGTTAGCAATGTCGCCTCACAAAAAGGTTCCGGGTTTGAACCCTGGTTTGGCTGGGGCCTTTCTGTATGCAGTTTTTTGATTGGTGACATTAAATTGTCTATAGATGTGAATGTGAGCGTGAATGGTTGTTTGTCTCTATATGTCAGCCGTGTGATAGACTGGCGACATGTCCAGGGTGTACCCAACCTCTCGCCCAATGTCAGTGAAAGGGATTGGGATTGGCTCAAGCCCCCATGACCCTGAAAGGATAAGCAGTATAGGTAATGGATGGATGGATGGAACTTGCAGCCATAGTGCCATCTATAAATGTTAACTCCCCCTACACCTTCTGCACTCATGCAGCCCCATATCAACACAACAGCATCCACCTCCATGTGTCGTGGTCTTTGCAGTCACTATGGTAGTCCTGGCCAGGTCAATGCCATACATGCTGGACCCCATCTGATCCAATCAAAATTATTTTGGTTTCATCTGACCAAAGAATGTGCTACCAATATTCATCAGGCTTTCTTTACATGTTCTTTGGCAAAGATTCAAATCTTGCAGTTTTGAAATGTTCTTCACACTGTCTGATAAGTCACTGAAACACCAGTCTCCACAGATAATCTTTGTGCCAAGTCAGAAGAACTCTGTTTTTCGTCGCAATGTTGCGTAGATAGTGAATTGTGCGTGGTGTCATTTTGTGAGGACGGCCAGTGCACCTCCTGTTATTAGTAGTATGGTTTGCCTTTACCTCCTAACCACTATTGCAACTGTGTTTCGGCTTATGTTCAGTAGCCTACCGATGCTCTTGCACACTCTCCCATCTTTGCAAAGTCTCACGATCTGGTTTCTGACTTGTTCAGGCAGAACAAGTAATTTAGTATCATTTTTAATGTAGCATCATAAAAAACCTACAACATGCTCTAGGATAACAAAAGGCCAAGGTAAAAAGATCTGACCGTATCCGGACTAGCTTTGTTTTATTGGAGGTCAGTGTGAGAATGTGAGGTGGAGCACCTACGAGACTTGGATAGGAATTAAATTATCCTGGAGGATGAGCAACTTTGTTAGGAAATTCTGGTCCTTTAAAACTGGACTAACAAATGGTTTGAAATTACCAATGGATGAAATGAATGTAAGCAATGTGAAAGAAGTCACATGAACCAAACAGTAGTCATTCAAAGTTATAAACTAGATGGTGAACATGGTAGAGCTCTTAGCAGCTGGAGTTGGTGGAGACCAAACCAGAACTGAAAGCAGACTGAATATTGGACTTTTGTCAGGTGGCCAGAAACATGACTCTAATTGAATGCTAATGTTGTTCTGTGTCTGTTGGACATGTAAGTAGGCAAGTTTCAATTCAATTCAATTCAATTTTATTTACATAGCGCCAAATCATAACAGAGGTCATCTCAGGGCACTTTTCATGTAGAGCAGGTCTAGACCGTAGTTCTATTTACAGAAACCCAACATTCCCCCATGAGAAAGCACTTGGTGACAGCGGCAAGGAAAAACTCCCATTTAACAGGTAGAACCCTTGAACAGAACCCGGCTCATGTTGGGCGGCCATCTGCCCCGACCGGCTGGGTAGTTGATAATCATAATATTTGAAGAAGTGGGTGTTGAGCAGCGTCATGGGGGCAGTAGGTGGTTTGCAGTCACAGATCCAGACTCTCTAGCAGCAGGGGCAGAAATACGTGCAGAAAGCGACAGGAAGAGAGAGGAGAGAGATGAGAAAGCACAAAACTACGAGAGAGAAAAGAAGTCAAGTTAGTAACGAGCATTGATGCCATATGAATGCGCGCAGATGGAGAGGAAGAGGAGGAGAGAGGAGCTCGGTGCATCATGGGAAGTCACCCTGCAGTCTAAGCCTATAGCAGCATAACTAGGGGGTGGTTCAAGCCAAGCCTGAGCCAGCCCTAATGATAAGCTTTATCAAAAAGGAAGGTTTTAAGCCTACTCTTAAATGTGGAGAGGGTGTCTGCCTCCTGGACCAAAATTGGAAGATGGTTCCACAGTAGAGGAGCCTGATAACTGAAGGCTCTTCCTCCCATTCTACTTTTGGAGACTGCTAGGAACCCCAAGTTCTGGCAGCGCAGTCTTTTAGTGGGGTAATATGAGCTCTTTAAGATAACATGGTGCCTTACCATTAAGGGCTTTGTAGGTGTGGAGGATGATTTTAAATTCTATTCTGAATTTTACAGGGAGCCAATGCAGAGAAGCTGACACAAGAGAAATATGATCTCTTTTCTTAGTTCCTGTCAGTAATCGCACTGCAGCATTCTAGATCAGCTGGAGAGTATTTAAAGACTTGTTGGGACAAGACTGAGAATCCTCAAATAAACTATTATCATGTAAAAAGTCACACAACTGGTTGGCGACAGCTTTCTCAAGGATCTTAGAGAGAAAGGGAAGGTTAGATATGGGTCTGTAGTTAACTAAAGCATATGGATCAAGAGTATGCTTTTTAAGAAGAGGTTTAATTACATCTGTTTTAAGGGATTACGGTACATAGCCAGTTAATAGAGACATATGTATTATATCTAGTAGAGAGGTGCTAACTAAGGGTAAAACTTCCTTAAGCAGCTTAGTTGGAATGGGGTCTAAGAGACAATTGATGGTTTAAATGAAGACATTGTTGAAGTTAGTTGGTGAAGGTTGATGGGAGAGAAACTGTCTAAGTATACATCAGGTTGCACAGATGTTTCTAAGGTGCCTGTGTTTTAAGATAAATCGGTGATAGTTGAGGGCAGGAAGTGGTGAATTTTGTCTCTAATATTTAGAATTTTATCATTGAACAAGCCCATGAAATCGTCACTACTGAGACCTATAGGAATACATGGATCAATGGAGCTATGACTCTCTGTCAGCCTGGCTACAGTGCTGAAAAGAAACTGTCTACTGTGCTGAAAATCTCTACTAGAGATGAGTAATAGGCTGCTTTGGCATTACGTAGGGCCTTCCTATATGTTTTAAGACTATCATGCCAGGCTAAGTGGGATTCTTCCAGTTTGGTAGAACGCCATATCCTTTCAAGTTTTTGCATAGTTTGCTTTAATATGCGGGTTTGGGAGTTAAACCATGGAGCTAACCTCCTTTGTTTTATTATCTTCTTTTTTAGAGGGGCAATAGAATCGAGGATCATTCTCATTGAGCATGTAGCATTATCAACAAGATGGTCAATTTGGGAGGACCTAAACTTAGCATAGGAGTTCTCTATTATATTGTAACATGGCTGTGAATTCAAAGCTGATGGAATCGGTTCCTTAAATTTAGCTACAGCACTGTCAGATAGACATCTAGAAAAGACATTATTGCCTAATAGTGTGTAGTCCAGCAACAGGAATTCAAAAGTTATTAAATAATGGTCGGATAAAAGAGGATTCTGTGGTAAGACTATTAAATGTTCAATTTCAATACCATAAGTCAGAACGAGGTCCAGGGTGTGGCTAAAACAGTAAGTTGGTTTATTTACAACCTGAGTGAAGCCAATTGAGTCTAATAATGGGATAAACACAGTGCTAAGGCTACTATTATCAACGTCCACATAAATATTGAAATCACCTACTATAATTACTTTATCTGTACTAAGCACTAAACTTGATAAAAAATTCAGAGTATGAGCCAGGAGCGCGGTACACTATAAGAAATAGAATAGGCTTTAAAGTTTTCCATGATGGATGTGTAAGACTAAGAACTAGGCTTTCGAATGAGTTATAATGCGTTTAGGTTTAGGGTTGATTATTAGGCTTGAGTTAAAAGTGGCTGCAACTCCACCTCCTCAGCCGGTGCTTCGAGGAATGTGACTATTAATATGACTGGGGGGAGTGGATTCATTTAGGCTAACATATTCATCATGGCACAGCCAGGTTTCAGTGAGACTAAGTATATCAATAAAATGATCTGATATTAGATCACTCACTAATACAGCTTTAGATGAGAACGATTTAATGTTTAAGAGTCCACATTTAATTCTCCTGTTTTATTGTACTTCTGCAGTGTTGGTCTTAATTGATGGCCAGCATGTAGGTTTGCTTACACGCCAGCCGTAACAACTTTATAAGGTGATAACATGTCAGTGTTGTGTTTGAAGGTAGTTCTGCTGCTCCCAAGTGGCCAAAAAAAAAAATCAATTTTACTGCCTTAATAAAAATTCCAAACCTGCATATAAGAAAGAAGTCAAGTAAGACTCCCACAGAGCATTTCTGTTACAAACACCTGATCTCAAAGCTTAGAATTCTGTTGTGTGCACTAGTAACGGCAAGCAGAAGCTAAAATTAATGCTCTCTAAATACTTGATAAAACATTCAGCTGTTTAAATGAAATCCATATCGAATCCTGCTTCAGTTTTGTTTGAATTTGGAACTAGCTGGCTTCTTCTCCCTAGCTATGGCAGCAAAGGCTCGGAGATGATGGAAAAAACAGGAGCCTATTGTATCATTAGATTATCCAGATATTGAGGATACAGCATAATTAAAATAAAACTTAAAGAATTTACATTGGGGAAAAATACTTTCAGAACCAGCAGCTGAACCCACCTCTAAACTCTATAGTGATAATGGTACGCTCTTCTTCGTTGCAGCCCCACTTTATGTTTTATACACTGATTTAGGGCCACATACCTTTTAGTATAAGGACACATACTGTACATGTGTAAATAGTCAGTCACTAAAGGATACCAACACACACTTATGCACATGTCTTGTTATCAGCAATGGTGACATCATTTCTTGTTATCAGCAAATTCCAGATCTAATTCTGTACATGTGATCCCATGGTAGACTGAAGGTACCATCTGGGTATTTTTCTGTCACTATCAGCTCTCTCTTTCTTCCAGCCTGTGGGCTTTGAGACGTTCATGTTCATCTTTGGGTTTTCCGCTGCAGCACAAATGCATAGAGAGCACATTCCATCTCCTACTGCACTGGCATGTGTGGTGTGAGAAAAGTCAACATCATCTTTTAAGTCTGTTTGACGCTACTCTGTGCGCTCTCTCCCTCTGATCTACAGACTCTTCCTGTATATCTAGTGAGGCCGCTGGCTATGTGAGTAAATGCCAGGTTCACATTCCCTATGCCCTGTAACAAACCCCTGTTGGGGCTGCGGTGTAGAGGTCTGTGACATACAACCAAAATCATATATATTTTTTAACTGTAATCACAAATACTCAATCATAAACAAAACAATACCTGAATCACCTTTTTTGCCACTTAAACTTTGTCTCGAAACATTCGATTTGCTTGATTTTGAATAAAATTTTGATATAAGCTTAAATTAAAAAATATCAAGATCTAGAGAATAGTCATTAGTTTATTTAGGTTTATGTGTTCAGTCAAGATTATTTTTATTGGTTGTTATTTCCAAACTCCTCATATTTCCTTTATATGTAAAAGTAACTGGAAAAAAAAACATTTTATATTATGTGTGTTCGCCTAGCGTATGCTAATTTGTTAAAGTATTTTTTAAATATATTTCTAAACATTTATTTTACTGTGATGAAACAACCAGATTGTGATGGAAATAGTAATACCAGTGGTAAAAGCAATAGCAACATGAAACATTAAAAAAGGGATAATTCTGTTCGTTAGATTTTTATTTTGATTAGGCCTATATTTAAAAGTTGAATTGGTACTGTTGACTTTATTATTATTTAATGTTCATATATGTGTTTATTAAACTGGGATTTCTTCTCCCAGGGGAATCCTTGCTGTGGATTCTTTGGAAGCTCCCTCAAATAGCTAAATTTAACTATATAACCATTTGCTATAAAATTTCTAAAGTCTCCAGACTGCTTGATTTATCATCCCAATAATGATATATACAAGCCAGTGGTACTTCGTCATACTTTCTAAAGAGGTTTTAAAAGACAGAAATAAATGACATACAGCAAAACAACAGCTGCTATACTGCTCTCAGCCAGTTGAAACTTTCTAGCATGTTGAGCATCTTGACTACACCCAAGTCAGTTATGTCACATTACAATAGATACTTTCTACCAGCTATCAATGGCCAAAGCCCTGCTCCTACATTACTGATAATATGTGATAAGTGCAACAGGTTTAATCTATAAGGAGCAGTGCATGTATCTACATTGTGAATTCATATTTTTAATAATAACAAGGTTCCTTTTCAAAATAGATGTAGCTCAGAATCATTAATAAGTATATTTATCTATAGCTGTTATTAAAAATATGCACCTATATGTTGGTGACCACAGAGATCAGTGATTTGGTTATATGCTGTGTCTTACTGTGCATAAACAATAGACTGAAAAATATCTTTAAGAAATTAAATTGGGTGAAGTCTGTGAGAATTTTAAGAAATAACTTGGAACAAGTTTCACTAAGAATAAAAAAACTTATATTTTGATTTCCTCTGAATGTTAGAATAAAGAATGACCTACAGTTTGTCATATGCAATTATATTTTTCTTACGTCTTCCTGTCTCTCTGCCACACAAAGCACATATGACATTTACAAAATATCAGAAATAGAATTTCACCCACACACAGAGCTGTGTATGTGAGCACACACCTGTTTAACATTCTTGTCAAGACTTGTATCTTTGTGCTGCGGTGCTGGCCTTGCTCAGGCTTCTTTTCATAGCTACTGAATTCTATCCCACTATCCTGTGCCAGGGACTCAAAAGCTGTGGATCCTCCACTCGCCCATTGTCACGCTCAACCTAAAGCAATTGTGCTGTCTGTTCAGTTCTGAGTAGCCGAATACTGTAGTATTTGCACAGCAATGCAGGCAGAGTGTCACACATGCACACAAATGTGTAGGGATTCATGCAGGAAAGCAACTTATACAATTTGTTCTCTCTCTCTCTCTCTCACACACACACACACTTTTCTACAGCGTCCCAGTGTCCTTCAGACAGCATCAGTATAACCTGCCCCGCCACAGGCCCAGCCCAGTGAAGATGGTACATATAGAAAGGCAGAGACAGTAACAGAGCACCGTGAAAAGACTGTGTAACTGCTTCCACTACTGGGTCACATTCAGACATTCAATTGAATCATACAGTAGCAAAATCACTGACAATGGACATTTAGTCACTAGACTGTTCGTACTACCCACTTCTCAAATTTGTCACTTTTCTTCTAGTGCAGTTTAGAGTTTTAATGGGCTGACTAGTCAATAGGAAAAGAAATCAAAATGTTACTGTAGACTATGGTACAATTCTTAATTTTGTTCATTTCAGAGTGGATTTTATTTATGTAGGTTTTGCACTTGTCTTTATGACAACATTGTGCTCACTAAAGTAATTGCTTTTGAAGAATGATTTAATTATGAAAATGAATTCATGTTTTTTTGTAAAATGAAGGATTACTACCACATTTCAGTTGTTCACTTTTGGTTTTGGTTCTCAGAACCTGTGTGATCATCTGACCACTTTTGTGTCTTGACCCGTCTGACATGCACTTTTTAGTAATGGATAGAAATGACGGCTGAAAGTGAAAATAAGATCCGAGTTGTAATGAAGCAGAATTATCCTTTAAGAAACCACATTGTTTTTCTCACCTCAGTCTCAGATGATTTTGTTGAAGACATTTGAATTCTAAATAACACCTTTTTTAAAGAAATGGCCAAAAGTATGCCTGCAAAGCACAGCTATTTTGTGACATACTGCATGTTAAAAAACCTGACTAAGGTGGAGCTAACCTGCTTCCCTTAGCCCACCTAAGGCTAAAGGAAAAACTCACTTATCCAAGAGGATTGACTGTATACTTGCCTAGAGCTGCCATTAAAAAAGAGCATTTGCCCCCCTGATATTTTAAGAAGGATTGGGTTATGAGGAAGAGTGACATAGTTAAGCCAGCTAAGGATTTTTTTGAAACAGGTGTTTTCTTGGCATATAAAGAGGGTGATTCCCTATTATGTATGTATTACTTTAACTAAAGGGTTTAGAGGAGTAGAACTCACTTATAGTCTCATAGATTTCCATTATCACACCGAAGACTATGAGCAAAACTGGAAGCATCATTTGAGTTAAAGCCGGACATAAATGGATTAAAAACACCTTTTCTAATCATTCTAGGTTTTACTTTGGGCTCATTTTGGGTTAAAAGGTCAAATAGCTGTATAGAATTAGACCTGTACCTAGAAATAAAATAAAATACAAAAAAATAAACAAATAAATAAAAATAGAAATAAAAAATATAATTGTCGCAGCCAGTATGAAAACATTGTGGGGTGATGTGATTATGTTTCTTGGTGGAGGTATCAAAGTGTAATACACTTAGTAAGAACACTTTCTGTACCTTTTTTTTTTTTTTGGAGTATGGAGGATAGAAAAGAGCCATAGATAATGAGAAAAAGGTTCACAAAAGTGGCATCAAAATATGCCAGGGACGCTAGAAGGTGCCAGAGATAGAAATGCTTTGATGGAGATTGTACAGGAGGAGGGACAGGCATGGAAAGAGAAAAGGATGAGTGAGATGGAAGATGGAAGAGAGGAGAAGCTGCTAATTCAGTGGCCAGGCAGGCAGGCGTGGAGGAAGGGATTTTAACTGAGCTCTGGTCCAGATCCTTGCCTGTTAGACTGACACAGCACAACCCTGCCACTGGCCTAATCCTTCAAATCACCCCTCCACCATGAGAGCAGAGACAAGCAAGGATTGGAGGGGAGGATTTTGCAGGGAATCCAATAGACGGGTAAGGAAGGAGAGGGGAGGAAAAGAAACAAGGGAGGGTGCAAAGTGGGAAGGACAAATAGATTGATTGACAGATAAGGGAGAATGAGAGCAGAAATAAATAGAGGAAAGATAAAGAGTGGATGGATAAGAGGTGAGCTTTTGTATAGAATCAAGTGGACATGATAAAGGAGAAGCTAGGGAAGCAAACATGAAAGAAATAAAGAGAGGTAAGGAAAAACAACAGAGGGCCAAATTGGCTGAGAAGGATGGAGTGAAGACAATGATTGAGAGAGTGTAGAGACAGATGAGAGATGGAAAGAGAGCAAGCAAGGGAGTGAGGGACATCATGAAGGAAGGAATAAAAGAGAGAGAAAGGGGTGCCTTGAGCTGGTGTTTCAGCTCCATCCAACAGCGGGTCTCGCTGGCACTAATGAGTGTGGCTGCTCTCAGGAGTATCTCTGTGTCTCTGTGTGTGTGTGTGTGTGTGTGTTTGCAGAGATAGAGAGAAAGTGTGTATAGATGCTGTGAGGGTGGGGAGGTGGGGGGGTAGAGAGGTAGGGTGTTTGCTTGGCACTGCCAAAGCACCCACTCCCCGCACCAACTTTGTTTCTGTCTTGCTGCATACCCTTTCATCCCTCTCCTCTTTTCTTCCTCCCTCCCTCCCCTGCTCATTAGTATGATTGAATACCCCCCTCCCTCTTTCATCTGCTATCTGCCAGGGTCAGTGAACATGCAGAGCATTTCCAAACTTGCTGCAACCCCCCCCCCCATGCAAAACATGCACCGCCTCTGGGCACTTATTACAGCAAGGCTGGCCTCACTCCCAACATCCACAGAGCTGGAGGGTGGTGGCCTTAAGTAACCCCCCCCTTGGTCCTTTTACCAGCTCCCGAGGAAAAAACCAAGGACTCACTGTTGTTGTTTTCCTCACTAACCGAGCTTCTTATTTCCTCCTCTTGTTCCCTTCCAACCCTCCCTCCTTCCTCCCACAGGCACTCCTCCTGAAACCAGGTCCGCCATTGATTGTTAAAGGGTGTGAAAGGGCAATCAATAAGGCTTTCCTGGTGTGCATAGAAACTATAGAGCCTATATAGAGAGGCAGGAGGGTCTAAATCAGTCATGGGGCTTGAGGTTGTGTGGTGGGCATTTATTGTATGTACATTGGCACAGTGGAAAGAGAGGAACGAAGGAGTGGAAAGGAGTGATATGGTGTAGAATAGTATTTAGTATGACTTCACACACATACATCCACACATACAGACACACTGCTCATTCCAACCCCCAAATGAGGGACCTCTTTAAAAATTCATTCAGTCAATAATGACCCTTCGCCCTCCCAGGCTCTCCTAGGAGATAGCATAGCTGCCTCCTCCCACATAGCCTATCACTTTCTCTTTCTCTTTCTCCCTCTATCACACATACTCTTAACCTCTCATGCAAGTCCGTGCGCACAAATATACTCCTCCTCGTCCTCTCAGGCTTAAAGTCAGAGAATCTATACAACATTTTTGATAGTGCTGCAGCATCCCCATTAGTTATGCCAGAATGTCAGGTTAAAATGCTACACTACCTGCATGCCACAGTTACATATCTCATGATTAACAGTGGTGGTATTTTGTAGTCGGACAGATTTTAAAGTAGTTTTCCTTAAAACGACAGAGGCAGAGTTACCTTGTGACTTCACCAGTGGCTCAACAAATTAGCAATGCTATCTGGTGGCAAGGCTAGCAGAGATGAGTATCACGGTAAACACACAATGGGACTTTGATGCAGTCAGCCATGTTGTCTGCTCTCCCCTGAGATGGCTCCCATTTATCTGATTACTCATACTGCTGGATCACGCATTTTAGACCAGAATAAAAACAAAAAATATATTTTAGGAATACTGGAGAGACACCAAAGTCTGGGCTTAGAGCCAAGCATTTCCTTCATAGCAGTGTGTCATTGATTTATTTTGTGTTCCTGCCATGTTTGAACTTAATTTGGTGGTTATGCAGACTAGGACTACTTATCATGCCTTCTCAGTTAGATTGGCTGATAAAATTGACTTTTAATTTACTTAGCAAAGAATACATTCATACTCGGTAGAAACTAAATCTTACCTAAATCTTACAACATCATTGTGGTTAAAAGTCAAAGACAGACTGGTTGGCATGGGTTCGGGGAAATTGAACTGGTAAATGGAATGGACCCTAAAAACATAAATGTTTTTAAGTAAATATAAGCTGGCCAGCAATTACAAACATCATATTTTAATAGTCGTGTTGCCTTTGATCACATTATAATAATTATTATTATTATATATTATTATTATTATTCACATTATGTGTGTGTGTATATACAATCACCAAGCACTTTATTAGGAACACCTGTACACCTGCTTATTCATGCAATTATCCAGTGAATTTCATCATGGCATCATTGTTGATGTCAGACGGGCTGATTTGAGTATTTCTGAAACTGCTGATCTTCTTGGATTTTCTCACGCAACAGTCTCTAGAGTTTACTCAGAATAGTGTGAAAAGCAAAAAACATCCAGTGTGCAGCAATTCTGAGCACGGAAACACTTTGTTGATGAGCGAGGTCAGAGGAGAATAGCCAGCCTGGTTGGAGCTGACAGAAAGGTTATGGTAACTCAGATCACCACTCTTTATAACTGTGGTGAGCAGAAAAGCATCTTAGAATGGACAACATGTCAAACCTTATGGCGGATGGGCTACAACAGCAGTAGACCACGCAGGGTCCTTTCACTCCTGATACTGAAATGGGCACAGGCTCATCAAAACAGGAAAGTTGAAGACTGGAAAAATGTGGCCAAGTCTGCTAAGGCACGTGGATGGTAGTGTCAAAATTTGGCGTCAACAGCATAAAGTCACCGCCCCAACCTGCTTTGTTTCAGCAGACCAGGCTGGTGGGGGTGGTGTAAGGGTTTGGGGAGTGTTTTCTTTCCATCATTGTTTGAATACCAAAGCCTCTCTGAGAATTGTTACTGACCATGTGCATCCCTTTATGGCCACAATTTACCCATCTTCTTATGGATACTTCCAGCATGATAATGCACCATGTCACAAAGCAAAAGCCATTCAATGTACTTCGATGGCAACCCCAGTCACCAGATCTGATTCCAGTAGAGGATGTAGGATGTGGTAGAATGGGAGATTGGCAGCATCAATGTGCAGCTGACAAATCTGCAGAAATGATGTGATGCAATTGTGTCAACATGGACCAGAAACTCAGGAAGGTTTTCACCATCTTGCGGAATACATGCCACAAAGGTGAGGCTGTATTGAGAGCTAAGTGAGGCCCTACCCAGTATTAGTATGGTATAGTTTTTATTATATATAGTGGATATATATATATATATATATATATATATATATATATATACATTTATATACACAGTTAAGTCCATAAGTATTTGGACATAAGTATTTGGAAAGTGGCACAAGTTTTGTAATTTTGCCTCTGTACACTAACACAATGGATTTGAAACAAAGACATCACCATGTTATTGATGTGATTGACTTTCAGATTTAATTCAAGGGATTTAACAAAATTATTGCATTAACCGTTTAGGAATTATAGCCATTTATATACATAGTCCCTCATTTTCAGAGGCTTAAAAGTAATTGGACAATTGACAAATGATCAGTTTCATGGCCAGGTGTGGCCCGTTCCCTCGTTATTTCATGACAAATTGAGCAGATTAAAGGTCTGGAGTTGATTCCAAGTGTTGACTTTGCATTTCGTAGCTGTTCACGGGAACTCTCAATATGCGGTCCAAAGAGGTGTTAATGAAAATGAAGGAGGCCATCATTAGGATGAAAAAACAAAACAAAACAAACCTATCAGACAAATGGCAGAAACTTTAGGAGTGGACAAATCAACAATTCGGTACATCCCTGCAAAGAAGGAATTCACTGGCAAGCTCAGCAACACCAAAAGGCCTGGAAGACCACAGAAGACAACTAAAGTGGATAGTCGCAGAATTATTTCCTTGGTGAAAAAAAACCTTCACAACATCTAGACAGGTCAAGAACACTCTTGAGGAGGTAGGCGTATCATTATCAAAGTCTACAATCAAGAGACTCCTTCATGAATGTAAATACAGAGGCTTTACCACAAGGTGCAAACCACTGGTAACACTCAAGAACAGAAAGGCCAGATTAGATTTTGCCAGATAACATCTAAAAAAGCATCCATCCCTCCCTCTTTCCATTCATCCATCATGAGTAGGCTGCTAAATGGAGCAGAGCGCCTTGACTCTGACCCCTTTCAATGAACCATCGGGTCTTCCAGGGGTGCAACACTCCAGTGGTCCTGAGGGGAGTGTTCCTCCCTTCCTATTTCCCTCTGTCCATTCAACCCCTCCATCTATGTTATCCTCCTTCCATCCCTCATTTTACCCATCTATCCTTTCCAGTTGTCAATTTCTTCCCAGCTGCCTGAGAGGTAATTTCTGTCCAGTTTATATGACAGTCAAACCTTTCAGATCCCAAGATAAAGTCACCCAGGTCATGGGAGAGAAATGTCTCAGAATCAGTTCTTCCATAAATTAAAGGAATAGCTCAGCATTTTTGGAAATAAGCTTATTTGGTTTTTCGTTTTTTTTTTCCGAGAGTGAAATGAAAAGATCATTATCAATCTCATGTCTGTGTATTATGTATGGAGCTGGTGTCAGGATGTGGCTAACATAACTTAACATGAAGACTGGGAGCAAGTGAACAGCTAGCCTAGCTCTGTCCAGTGTGAAAAGATGCATATTGAATCTCATTTGTTTAACCGGTACACAAACTACAATTTGCAGATTTAAAGAGTTATGTGGTGTAACTATTACTTGGCTGGAGAGCCAAAGTAAAAAACAAAACTTACAGGTTCTATTCCAGAAGGAAGAAAACTTCATTCAAAATTACATTTAAATTTGTATTTACACAAATAACAAAAAAATCCAGCCTTGGAACAACAGTATGTGGTGAAGACTTCATATGTAAGACAAATACGTTATTTAAATAAAAAAAATCTAAAATCATTGTTTATTCAACATTATTATTCATTACTTTTTAATCGACTAGTCCAGACACTAGTCTGTCTAGTCTGTAATAATAGCTAGAAAGAGAGGAATAAATGTTGTAGACATTTTTAGAGGGATTATTGTGTTATTTAACATTGTTAAAATCACAAAGGTCCTGAATTTGTAATAGCAACTGTAGTAGTGGATGCCAAGAAATAAACAGAAGCTAGTGAAATAGGCTAACATGACATCAGGAATTCAGGACATGGGAATGGGGGTGTTGGGGGGCAAAGCCAGGGTGAAACACATTGGAAATATCATTTTAGCATATATCTGATAAGAATATATTTTAACAGTTTCTGTTTAAATGCCTGTGGATGCATTATTATGTTGTGTTCAAGTATGAAAAACATGGTAAATGTGAAGGATCAACATATGTATAACTTTCTACCTAAGTATTCTGATGTGACAGTGTGCCTTCACCTGAGCTCAAAGTTCAGAGGAGCTGGCCATTGCAAATTTCTTCATTTTAAATAGTCCATATAAAAAAATAATGGCTAAATGGAAAGAGACATAATGTCCAGTAGTGACAATGAGGCTGTATATTATTTGTACATTCCCAGATACAATTACACAGAATTTACATAGGTTTTTCCACTGCCCGTCGCCCATCATCCTGTAGATCCTGTAGTGTTCTCTTATTTTGCTGAAACGGAATCTCAGTGTCTTCTTGTGCACACTGCAGCAACTAACTGACTATCAACTTGTGGAGGTACGGAGGTAAATGTAAAGTATTAACAGGTGCTGAATTAGAGGACAGATAAGATGGGTATCTACAATATCAAAAACATGTCACATAATTACTATTGAATAAAACACCACCAAATAAGTAGCAATTAGCCAATAAGTGTTAAGGTTGTATGTTTAAGTATGTTTTTTTTTTCCTTTTCAGTTTTGCAGTTCTGAGGGAGTCAGCAGCAGTGGAGCTTGTTGCAGGTTTAAAAATCCTCAATCATGTGGATCATATTGTTTATCCTGCTGTAAATTTCCACGCAAGTTTCAGATTTAACATCAGAAAATGTACTGCATCTCTCAGTTGTTGATTCTAAACATGAATACATGTGTGCATCCTAGTTGTCATGCACAGGCATCTATCCTGGGCAGCCTCCCCTAATGAAAAAAGGTTTCTTCAGGCAGGCATGAAGCTAAACCAGAGCCACTTTTTCTGGGAAAGAAAGTAAGAGCAAAATTCTGAACTATCCCTTTAATCCTCTGATATATTTAAGATTTATTTCCATTACTTGGTGGAGCACATGACTCCTTCATACTATTATTTTCTTTATTTTTTTTTTATTTTTATCAAAGTTTGATGCCATGGCTATGGAGATATTGTAAAGGAGATATTGACTGACAAATATTAACGTATCACAAATACACTCACCAAGCAATTTATTAGGAACACCTGTACACCTGCTTATTCATGCAATTATCCAATCAGCCAATCATGTGGCAGCAGGTGCAATGCATAAAATAATACAGACACAGGTCAATTCCTTGTTGATGAGAGAGGTCACAAGACAATGGCCAGACTGGTTGGAGCTGACAGAAAAGCTATGGTAACTCAGATAACACACACAAATGCACAAGAACAGAAATCTGAGGCTGCAGTGGTTCACTGGCAGACCAAAACTGGAAAGCTGAAGACTGGAAAACTTAGCCTGGTCTGATGAATCTCCATTTCTGCTGAGGCACAGAGTTGATAGGGTCAGAATTTGGCATCAGCAGCATGAATCTATGGACCCAACCTACCTTGTGTCAACAGTCCAGACTGGTTGTGGTTGTGCAATGATGTGGGGAATGTTTTCTCAGCACACTTTGGGCTTCTTAATACCAATCAATCATAGTTTGAATGCCACAGCCTATCTGAGTACTGTTGCTGACCATGTGCATCCCTTTATGGCCACAATTTACCATCTTCTAACGGCTACTATCAGCATGATAATGCACCATGTCACAAAACAAACATGACAATGAGTTCAGTGTACTTCGATGGCCTCCCCGGTCACCAGATCTGAATCCAATACAACTCCTCTGGGATGTGGTAGAACGAGAGATTGGCAGCATGAATGTGCGTCTGACAAATCTGCAGAAATTATGTTATTCAACCATCCAACATGGACCAGAATCTCAAAGGAATGTTTCCAACATCTTGTGGAAACCATGCAACAAAGAACTCAGGCTGTTTCGAGATCAAAGGGAGGCCCTACCAGCATTAGTATGGTTTTCCTAATAAAGTGCTCGGTGAATGTACATTACAATCCATAGATCAAAATGCGGTCATGGAACTGAGTTCAGTAAAAATCATTCCCTCTGAAGAACAATCAGGCCCACCCAAACACAATTATTTGACAAACACATAGCCAAGCCATTTTAGATGCAACACCTTCTTCAAATGCCTTGATGCATGGAGCAGTGAGAGAGCAAAATAAAGAGTCAGCATCATCAGCCTGCAATTGAATTCTCGATTATAATCCTCTAGTTTTTAATCAAGGCATATAATTACTGCCTATAATACAGCATTTGTACTCATGCCCTAAATTATGATTACACAGAGAAATTGTGATTATTTCCTTTTCCTGGATCTAACCCTCTCTCTGCCAGATTCATAATAGCTACTTATAGCTCTCAGCAACGGCATGACATGAGCCCTCAAATTGGGCCATTTTGTACCTTGTTCCAGAGGTGTCCAAGACAGTTCTTAACAAATGTACCTCTGCAGCACCTCACAGAGTGAGGAATAGTGTTGGATGAATGTGGCAATCAGTGCTTGGTGGGCATGAAAGAGTCATAGAGGCTGATTGCACGGTGGGAGCCGCAGAGCAGTGCTCCTCAGACTCTCCATGCTAGGAATAACAAGCTCCATCGCCCACAGTGTGAAACAACAGACTGCTAATTGGAATCAGCATGCCTCTCCCTGAGCTTATTCTAATATCTGCTGGCTGCCTTGTTCGTGATATAGGTAGGGTATGGGGGTCTACTGTTGCAGCTATTGTCCATTTATGAAGCAATCTCTTCAGCAGTGCATTTATTAATGATGCTTTGTGCTGGAATGCACTTCATAACAAGGAGAACCTATCTGACCAATTGCACATGTTGAATTTGTCTCAGCACCTTCATCTCTGCATCAAACACCTCCACATTATTCAATGTAGCTGTTTACGCTACAGTTAATTTATATGTTGTTCACTGGATACCAATGATTTGCAAGAGAGCTACAGTCAACTTTTTCTGAAAATTTTTATTAACTGGTGATAATGTTGACAAATAGTCAGGTGTCCAACGTGGCCAATCACATCATCATGGCCGAATTGGGCCCCCCCCACTGACCCCTGTTCCTCCTTGTGTCTGTGCATTGTGTATGTACTTATTTGCTGTCAAGCACCAATCTTGTATATCCTTATAGCACACTACACATGGCAGCTTCACTAAATGTTGCCTGGAGTCTCAGAAACCATCCAGTACACCTATACAGTACTCTTTTATGGCCACAAGTTTACCCTGTGTCAAATTATTTAAGATGACTATAAACATTGGGTTTTAGGAATATTTGCTACATAACTGCAATATCACCTGAAATAATAAAGGTCTTAAATCAACAATTATAATTTCAGTTGATATTGTAATTAATTGACAAATATATTCTCAGAACTAATTTGCATTACTGCAAAAGAAAAAAATGTAGCAGAGGAGCAACAAATCAGAAACAAAACGAAGCAAACTAACAACAATAAAAACAGAAATGACACACAGTGATGAAGCAGGAGGTCTGGGGCCCCAGGGCATTTGCCTGCATAGTTGTTAATCCAGCCTTGCTAGTTGACAGAAAGTAGATATTGGACAAGTCTGCAAAAATCCAGATTACATTCAAAGAATGGCATTTTAAATGCTTGATGCCAGTGTTTTAAAATTATTTATTCCTTTACAATCCTTACATGGTAGCTATAGTATAGTTAAGTTTAGGTAATAGTTTTTTATGGAAAATTAACTATGGTTAAGGTACAATTAATGTTAGAAATGTAAAACACCAGCAAGGTTGTAGCTTTTGTTTTTTTCAACAAATCCCAAGAAAAGACCAAAACCAACTATGCATAATCCATCTCTACTTTCTGACGTCCCTACTCTGTCTGTGGCACTCAGCTCCCGGCCCTTTCATTTCTTCTGAAGACATAAATCTTTTAAAATGGCTCAGTAATTTCCTAAAACAGCTGGCTTAAACATAACTCAAACAGGAAAAAAATAGCCAAGTGCATTTTGGACAACCATGGACCACTATGCCACAGAGGAATAAGCTATATCATACTTTGACTACACAAGGAATACTTGTTAGTGAGATCAATTCATTTCTGGTTTTGGTCTTTTCATGCATTTCCTGACAGTAACAAAAAATATAGAATATCACCAGTTTTATCCATTAAGATTGAGGAAAGATTGTGGTTCATTGACTGGGAGGGGATGTGAACTTCAGGCTTTCCCATTACAGTTGGACACACTACATGATAATCCACTATCCCATCTTTACTTTCTGCCTCACTAAATATAAAGCAGGCACAGGGCTTTCTGCATTGGCACTAGAAGCTGGCATTGGATGTTATCTAAGAACTGTCCACTATGACTGTAACTGACCCTTTGCTAACAGTAACCCTTGGTTACTGTTGCTACGCTGGTCAAGCTTTTGCACCGTCAATCTGTGGTGTTTACAACAATATCAGTCAGAGATAATAATAGCAAATATCTGGAATAACATTTCTGATTTATCAGAGAGAATTAGACAGAAAGGACTGAGCTACAGTGACAATATAATTTGCTGGCAGAGTATTGTGAATTAAGAGGACATTCAAATCGAGGGATGTCCTCGAATTCATGGACAATTTGAGGACATTCATGTGCAGGGCAAACATATACAGGAACAATAATGTTCTTGCACAGCAGGGTAAGGCAATGTATTATTTCATTTTAAGCTAATGTTTAGTTATGACTCCCTATAGCTTTCATTATCTAGTACTGTTTATGTTTTAGCCCATTGCTTGCAAGGCTAAATTACGCCGCTTTTCCCTTTGTTTAAAGCATGCCATATTGCCCCCACATCATGGGTTGAATCCATACATTAGATCTCATAAGGGTATAACTTATAAGTAATATTCAACCATCCTTGTTTGCTAACAACTGTGTGCTAAGCTAGTTGAAGATAGTTAGCCTCTTACCTTGGAGCAAATTAGGGAGTTTTTGTTGATCTTTGATGGATTCAACTGTGACTGAAGTCTTCCACACTGTTTAATCCATATATGACATCTCTCCTATTGCATGTCTTGCTTCAGAAAAGCAAAAAATAGGACACCTCCCTCTAAACTTGAGGATATCTGCTTTCGGTCTTGCAGGTTCCATATGCACACCATTTTGGAATTTACCCTTGTTCTGAAAGCTTGACAGGCCTCTCGCGCCTAGTTACGCTTGCTAACGTAGGATTGGACGTTCTAGGGAGGGGCTTAGCAAAGGGTCAATTCCTAGAGAAACTCGGCTGACCCTACTGCAGTACAATTTCTTGTTGATTTTGGAGCGAGTGTTAGCCTAGTGGGCAAAAAAATAAACTCATTTTGGTTGAGCAAGACGGTCAGCATATGTACATCAATATGCCCTCTAGTACTGCACTCTACCAGTCTGGTATGGCTTCTTGAATGAAGACCCACATTACACATTCTTCTTCCATGTGCTCCAATTCAAGGGTTAACATACAGCAACAGTGAACATTTCACAGATATGCTATTCGGGGCCAACACTGAGCTCGATTGGCATGTTGAACATGGCAGCTTTGAGAATGCAGTGTTCCTGCACTGCAGACACAAAGATTAATGCATTCTCTCTAGTCCATCTCACACTCCTACTAGGGCAAGGTTTGTAGATGTTCAAGTATGTGCACATGTGCAGTTGCACCTACACATTCAAAACATACGGTATGCAGATACAGAGGTGTAAGCAGTCATACATCATATATTCACCTACATTCCTCAATCAGAAACTGCAAAGTGAAGACTTTGGAGGCCATGATGTGACTTGGAGCTGGACCTTGTAGAAAATTGGACATTCCAACATTTTACTGGCCATCAAATACACATACACAGATCTACATCAATGTCTTCATTATGCATGCACAACCAATGCCACTCAGCCACAAGATTCTTTTTCAATCACAAAAACATAACACAATCTTCTGTAGGTGAGGGGGCATACAAATTGCAATGCTGAATTGAGAAACAAAGGAATCGGGTAACAGTGTTGTTTATAATACAGTATAGCATATCACCAAAGAATTTTAATGACCGGCCAGCAGAGAGGGATATGTGAGATACATGTCTTGCTTAGATCACTGCCTCACTGCTTGTCATGCAGTGGATGAGGATGATAAATTACCAGATTTGATAATAGTGGGTGTAACCACTATCATCCATATCTCAATAGCTTAACAAGGGTTATCATGTGCTGTTGTGGTAAGAATGATTGTAGGGGTGGGGTTGGTGCTGTACAGTGAGTGCCTTTTTTGTGATTTCATATCTGTATTTTTGAGTGTGTGTGTGCTGTTTGTTTTTGCACTAGCTCAAGTATGTGTGAAATATTGTGTATTTGTATGTGTGTGTGTGTGTGTGTGTGTGTGTGTGTGTGTGTGAATCACTCTCCAGCTGCCAATGCAGAGAATCAAAACAGTGGTGCCAGTGTGTGTGTGTGTGTGTGTGTGTGTGTGTGTGTGTGTGTGTGTGTGTGTGTGTGTGTGTGTGTGTGTTTGTGTGTGTTTGTGTGTATGTGGAGTAGATTGGGACTGTAGCCGCCCCTAACAAGCCATTACAATCCTATTGATTTCTCATTAAAGCCCTGCTTAAAAATATAGCCTGATGCTGCTGTTGAGGGAAAGTCAGACAGTGTGTGTGTCATCCACCGGAGGAGTCAAAACATGAACTTTGCACCTGTTCAGGCCTACACCTACATAGCTAAAAATATAAAAACACACACACCTGGCTCAGGACTATGCACACATACCTGTAGGTACACACCAAAAAAATGATGCATATTCACAACTGTCAGCACACACATATGCACACAGTCCACCCTTTGTATGATGTGTCACTGAGCGTATGTGCCCCCCCCCCCTTTTAATTAAAGCATGCAGTAAGTGTGAAATTAACTCTCTCCTACACCAGGCCTGACAGCTCTGAATGGGAGGAGGGAGAATCGAATGCCTTTGTCTCCCTACATAATTAGAGAGATGGAAAGAAAGAGAGAAGTAAAGGGAGAGAGAAAGAAGACCAGCCAGTCCACAATGAGAAACCAGCAGTGAGATGGAAAAGATAAAAGAAAGATAGGCTAGAGAGAGAGAGATGAGGAGAGGAGGAGAGGAAGAGAAGAGGGCTCCAAAGATGATAAAGTGGAGGGAGGAAGATAAAGTAGGATGGAGAGTCACAATTAAGGGAGGGAGAGATTTAGGGAGAGGATGGATTGGGGGTGGAGGGGGGGAATGAACGGAAGAGATTGGGATAGTAAAGAAAGAAAGAAAGAAAGAAATGTGGGGTATGCGAAGGGGTGCTGTAGTCATTACCACCCGGAAAACAAAAGCTCATCCTCTCATGCCTGGGGATAATTTGATGATCCACCACCGCACTGCCTTGTTCTGCAGTAGGAGCGAGAACCACAGGAGAGAAAACCAAAGAGCAAGAAAAAAAACAGGGAGAAAGAAGGGAGACGTAGCAAGAGTACTGGCGAGCTTGATAGATGGTACAATTTGGAAAAAGAGAAAGGCAGGGAGTCTTATGAGTTTAAGAATTGATGAAGACAAAATGGGCCTAGGTAGCAGGGGTAATAACTTGTGGGGCTTCATGCTGCTCCTTATGGGCTGTGTCTCGGCTCGACCCACCTCTGATGGACGGTTTCCCCACCTTCCTCTCGTCCAGCTGCACCTCCTCTCTGCAACTGAAATGAGAAAAGGGAGGAGCATAGTGCTAGTTTAAAGGGGAGAAATGGCTGACTGTGGGTGGGGTGAAAAGGTAATCAGCTGCAGTATTGTGAGCTGCCACCGTGACCAATTTGTCTTCATGATTTGAGCTTTAACTTGGATGCTGATACTTCGGAACTTCTTCTAAATTGGCGTCATCTACTTCAAACACTGAGGTGTACAGTAAGTGGTGAGGAGCAAACAAGTATAATGGAAATAAAGAATAGTGAATGTGATTTATTAAAAACCATACATAATTAAGCAAAAAAATTGACATCATTGGTCATCAAGTATGCTTCGAGCACTTGGAATATCCATGACTTTATGTAGCCTGAGACTACAAAAGAAGTGATTCCATATGTTTGATTGTCAGGTTCTGAGGTAACAAAGGACATTCAATCAACTAAAATTCTTGAGTACTTAAACACAATATCACCATTCCTCTGACTTTAAAGAGCGACTTATCACCAGCGGAAAATGTTTTTTCTGACCTTTAGTGGTTTCACTTCTCACCTTGCAGCAGTGATGTAGAAGTGTACTCCAGGGTGTGGTCAGTACACCATGACAACAATGTTGTGTGTAGTTAAAGTTGCACCAAGCTTGAAACTTTAAACCAGAGACGGTATTAAGGTATTAAGTTAGGTATTAACCTACTCCTTAACGTAAATTATTGTACTTCATTACATTTATCTGACTCCTGCGGCACACAGCATAATTTTACATATTAGACATACAATATACATCAGTACTATATGCTATTGTGTTTTGTAAGAGTTAGGAGTTAGGACCCAAAACTATATATGAATACATTACTTACACATTATCATATTAAGAGTTTATCATTCTGACATTGTAAAGGGACCATTCTTTAGAGTGACTACTTTCATGGTTTATACTTATTATCTGATTTGTTATGTTATGTTTTGTTGTTTCTGTTTGTTTTTTCTTAGAACTTAAGTCTTATCTGTGTAGTTTTGTCTATCATTTTTTCAGTTTTGACAACATTCTACTCACCAAACTATTTGTTGAGATCTGGGAATATGGCAACATCACTCCAACAATGTTTGGCGGGGCAAGAAACACAAGCAGTAAAATGGTCAGGCAGGTTGTAAAGAAGCCAACAGTTTATCCAGATTATCTAAGGAGATAGCCTATAAAACCAACAACAAGTGCACCCTTAATATTACATGTAGTATCACAATTCAAAGTTGAACCAGGAAGTTGGTGTATAAACTGTGATAGTCTTGGTAACAATTTGACATATTGCTAATATTTTCTCTTAAATAAGTTTAGAAAACATGGGATTTTCAGTCTGGTTTTCCAGGTCACATTTGTACATGCATTTAACATACACATACAGATTCATAAAGTATTTTGCTAATCACTCTCCAGGTAGATGGCAAGTTGGGAGCTTAAGATAAAAGTGGGAGGAATAGGTGTCATATGATGGCAGAGAGAGAAAAAGAGAGAGGGAAGATGTCAACAGTAATCCCAAATTGATATCTCGCCCCTGAGGGCATCCTGCCCTGCAGCTAAAGACAGATAACTCTTATCAACCAAATTAGCCCTGGATCTTGAACTGGTTCCATTCAGGATTCTTGGAACCTTGGTGCTATATAGCGGCCCGTGATTCCATCAGTTTTGAGTGGGACCATTGTAATCAAGGATGCATCATCAATGGAGGGCAGTGCACAATGCACAACATCACGTTTCACACTTCAGGTCCAGGAAAACCAGCTATTTCTTGGTTCCAGCTGGGAACCAACTTTTCAGGTTCTGAACCAATTTATTTTTGGTCAAAATGTTCCAAATAGTTCAAAATTAAGTGCGTAAACTGGAACGGAACCTTATTCTATGTTGATTTGAATAAAGTAACTCTCCACTAACAAGCATCTCTTATCTTCAGCTGAGAACCATATGACTGAGTGCTGAATTTTCTCATTGGCCGTTGCTCTTAATAATAATAAACGCAAACAGTTTCTATTGCGTCATCTGGGGGGGCATTTTCAGGAAATGTTGCCAACTTAGCACCTTTGTTGCTAGATTTACGAACGTTTTATACCCTTTTGGCAACTTTTCTTCAGAAAAGCACCTAGCAACAAATCTAGCAAATTTTTTTGACAAACCTTAGCAACTTTCCATGGAAGGGAGTCACCAGTATCGCCCCGCGAGAGCAAGGTCAGGGTCTCCCTCCGCAGGCACACCTCTCTATGCCTCTCTTTCAATTGACAGCACAGCAGAGTGATCATTTTACAAGTAAATATAGCCAAAATCAAAGCACAGCCTGTCCTTAACTTACGTGTATGGTGATTTTGTCAGACAAACAGTGATAAAATCAGAATTTTAGCAGTGCAGAGCAGCAGCTTGGAAATGGCGTGGAAGCAACTGCTGCTTAACGTGTAGTCTTAATGGACCGTGTGTCAGTCACTATTTCATACTTGTTCCATTTTCTGACAACAGAATCAGAAAAACATAAATGAGAACAGCTTTATTGGGAATTTGGCTGTATTAAATTAATGTATATGTGAGCACAGAGAGTAGTAGAGAAGCAAACAGATAAAGGGTGGTTTTGACCAGTCATGTTAATTATGTCATGTTAACAGTAGCTAACATTTTTTATATATGTCAGTGCAGGCCTACATGTATTTCTGGATTGTCTCAGCTGTTTTTTTCCACTGCTTCTTGTTTTCAGTGAGATTCTGGATGCATTTACTTTATAAATCTCTAATGTATTTCCTTCGAAAAAGGCTACTGCGTTACTGGCAGGAACACAACATGATGATGACCAAGATGATGCTTATTACTGCAACAGGTCAAGCAGCTTCTGAAGAAGAAATATTTTGGGTGGCAGAGGAAACAGTATAATAAGGAGTAATCAGGAGCATATGATGAATGATTATGTAGATGCACAGAGATTGTTGAAAAATAAGATCAAAATAATAATGAAGCCATTTTTCCATTAATCTGTATTCATGTTTTCATTCAGTTTTTATTTTTTGATGAAAATTAATACATATATTTCAGCATAGTTTTCATTTTAAAAGGGGTTACTTATTGTTTTGGTTTAGTCTTGTTTTCATCATAAAAACAGGCTGTCAAAATTTCTTCATCATAATTTTTGGTTATGAAATGAGCACTATATATGTTCCTGATTCCAGTTGTTAAAGTCAAACATGTTATATAATGGTAATAAGAACAACAGGCAGCAACTGGACGTTAACTCTTAGAATCAGTAAACACCCAACACATCTCCCAGTTTTCAAAACCAGCCGGCCCAGACTGGAATGGACTCAACCCAACTTTGTCCAATCAGTCGTGGCACACAAATCTTTTTGATAATTGGGTCAACACTTGTAATGTGCCATTATGTGTCTGCATTCAAGTGCTACTTTGGATGCAACTTTCAGAAAAGGAGTCTTGTGCTAAAACATTGTTTTCTATAGAAAAATAACATGCCATTCATATACAATTGGTCTCATCAATCAGGCAAAAATATGACAACTTATTTTCATGGGAGACAACTTGAGAGCTTTTAAGAAATATTTTTGTTTATTTAGCAATACATGTTTTGTTCCTATTATTTTTTGATCCTGTTATTTCAGCTTCTGTCAATATTTTTACACTAATAGGACCACTAATAAACCAGAGTAACTATGTGTTTTATGAAGGTAACTGAGTAACAAAACCCTGTACATGGTATTCAACAAGGAGTAAAACAGGAATACTGATATAAATATATATATAAATATATCATTTTCCACACAATGAATTTTGGTCATCTTGCCGATTCACTCTGAGTCAGCCATTTAAACAGTCTAAAGTGTAAAAGGAGGACTGTCAAAGTGTTTTCACTGATCCCAGAGTCTGTCTGTCCAACCTCACACCACTCTCTCTGTCATGTTTACATCAACATCCTCCCAGCGTTGCCAATAGTGTTCTGTCCGAGCCATCCCTCAAAACACCTGCCTTGCCCTGCCCCCTTTCCCTTCCATTAGCTGCACACAAACCCCAGGCGGCTCCTTGGGACCAGACAGCCCGCCTCGGCCCCTGGCTCCGGCTATCGATTGGTTCCTACAGTAATGGGCGTCTGTCTCCCTATTGTCTAATTGGCTAAGTGATTGGGTTGACCCTTAGATTGTTCACTAAGTTCATTTGCTGCGGCCAACGTCAAGACTAAGAAGTGGACTGCATCACATGTTTGAAGCTGCTGGGAGCTGTGCAAGACATTCAGTGTAATGGCTCTGTAATTGATCAACTGGTGATGGTGGGTGGGGCTGGATGCATTAGTGCTGGAGAATGTTGATTAAGGCTCATTATGGTCAGCAAGGTGCACATGCTGTATATTGCCTGATGTGTTATTTTTGGAACAAACCATTTACGTGATTTTTTATCTCTAGAATCACTGATCTCCAGTCAGTTTTCTTTCCATCTGTCAGGTTATAATTAAAGATGCTGTCGAAGAGGGCCGGGTAAGGATCCCAGATCAGGTCTCTTATGCTAAGGGGGTTGAAAAAAGTAGCCATATATCTTGGGATAACATCAAACCTCCTAAATGACTAAAGATCAATATAAGTCATTCAATATCTTGCAGCCAGACGGAATTTTATCCAACTATACAACTTCAGTACATCAAGGAAAAATCTATTTATAGTCAAGTGTAAACAGATATTTTCTATTTTCTCAGTTACAATATGAGCTTCAGTGCGATTTCTTAATTTTTTCATAATGTATTTACATAAATATTTAATCAATAAGATGGTGTGCACATGGCATTTTATTTTATCTCAAGCCAAAATAGTGAGTGCGAGCTGCGAGCGGCCTGCAGCCTCCAAGTCCTGTCCCAGTAGTAATAACACATACTTTATTTCATATCTAAGTCTCACCTTGCTACTCTCAGACTCTTCTTATTGTTCCTCTCACAACTTACACAGAGTAGGCAGGGAGAGAACAAGTTAGACAGATAGTAAGAGAGAGAGGGTTAGAAGCACATAAACGTGAACATGAATCCACACCACTTCCAGGAGCCAGAATACAATCATTGATTAACACAGGATTAACACCTCCAAGGACACACACATACTCACACACAGAGAACCAACACTCATCATCATGCATGCACACTTGCCAGCAGCTTGTACAACCCTCCACTGCCACCACTATGTGTTATCTTCCTCCCATATAAGTACCTCAGGGCCCTACCCTGTCTCTTTAATAGACTGTCTTGCTCAGTACCACAGAGTCTGTGTGCTTTGCAGGAGGGAATATGCATGTGAACATTTGTGTGGAGTTGTGTGGACAGTGTCGAGGCCACCCTTTTCCATGCCTGCCATCCTCCCATAAAACAATTAAAACCAAAATCCTACCCCACCCTACCCTTCCGCAATGACCCGCAGTGACCATGACAGCAGCAGATTCATTTATGTGTTTATGTATGTGTGCGTGTTTGTGAATATGCATGACAGCATATCCAGTTGCTTGCGCCTACATTCCCCGCCATTAGATTTCTCCTCCATCAACCTCATTATGAGTCATGACTCATCCAGACAATGTGAAACTCCCCGTGGAAAAGCTTCATTCATATTCAGGTGAACACTGCACATCTACAGTATGATCCCTCAAAGATGGCAGCCATATCGAAAAGAGTTCAATGCCCCTGACCACATTAATCCGCTGGTCTCCTGTGTAGATGACAGGCTGGGATACCAAAAACAGACAGGCAACACCGTGCCTGTCACTTTGCTATCAGTCCCACGGGAAATGTTTAGCCTGGAGGGTGAGGATTTCCACACGGGGGAGAAGAGGAAGAGCTAAGAACAGGGGAAAAGGCGGAGTGTTGTATGTGGTGATAAAGGGAAAGAGAGATAAGAGAAGTATAGAGAAGGAGAGAAAAAGGTGATTGCAAAAGGAGGGTGTAGGAAAGAGAGGATGAAGCTAAAAGAGGAGACAGTGATACATAGAGATATGTTGTCACAGAGTCAAAAAGGTTAATCCATTTAACATGCTGCATATGGTCCAATAAGCTGCACAGCAATGATAGTATCTCCAAAATACTGCATATACCCTTTCGGGGCATATACCCTTTCGGGGTATATGCAGTGTCAAAATTACCCTTTTGAATGTAGGTCACTGCTGAGGACAGCACATACAAGAGATCATGAGATTGGCACAATATCTAATTGTGCCAATCTCATGAAGTAAAAGTCCTGCAATGGCCATTGTTTAGGCTGCAATAAGTCCAATGGTGCTGTACAGTAGCACAGATATCCAAAGCATGGATTACAGTACAGACCCACAGTATGTGTGCTCCAATTACAGACAGCAACAGGAGTAGCAGCAGAATCTATTGTTCATCACTGTGATACAGATCGTGGCTGATCCTATGTATTTAATGGACACCAGGATATCTGGACCATTAGGCTGCTTCCTTACAGCCATCTGATCATCTGAAGAATCTCCTGTAACATCCGAACATTGCACATTATTAGGGCCTTGGCTGGATGGAGCATGAATATGTGCATGTGTGTGTCAGCGAGAATGTGTGGAAGTGTGTGCTTTGAGAAATGGAGGTTATCACTTGGTCGATGATAGAATCTGCAAATGGACTCCACCTTTTGCAGCAGGAGGACAAGTCATTTTAGCAGCCTAATGGAATTTTACAGCATGGGAATACAGTGTATAGAAGGAGAAATCATCTGTTGCAATAGGAGGAGCCATGTCCTGTGATGAATTATGATCTTTCTATTTATTCCCCCGTAGTGGAAGACAAAACTTATTTCTAGATGAAAATTTACACAGATGATATTGCCAAGACCTCATACACAGCGCACTGGAAGACTTAACATCTTCACTAGCTCTAAAAGCAAGGGACCGCCCCAGTTCCCAGGTATGGAAGACAGTCATTGATATAAAGTTAAATTTCAACTGTTTCAGCTCAGCATGCACTTAAATACAAACGCATACCTCTAGGACAGCTAATTTATCACCATCTTTCACTTCCAAGTCTGGGTTTTAATAAGCAGAGTCATAAATAACTACGAGATTAACTAAATCATTAGCCATTACCGAGTGTTAATAAAAGTTTAAGGATTTAGGATTATGTTTTTTGACCCTGTGAATTTTTAAGGAAGGCTTTGAAGAGTGCAGTAGATCAAAAGCATTTAACATTTCTTCATACGTTCTGCACTAAATAATTTCACATTTGGAGTCAGGTTGCAACTTTTTGACATTGTCGATGATAGACAATAAAAGCAACAATATGGCTGCCACAGTAAAAACCTTCCCTTACAGTCAATCACTATTATCAGGAGGGAAATAAACATAGCTTAAATAAAATTAAAAGATTTCTCACTGGTTTGGAGCTACACAGTTGGATAATTTTGCATACTTAAGAGAGATTAATCACATATGGGCAGAGCTGGGTACTGAACCTTAATACTTTTTTGGTACCAACCAAAATGTTTCTATAGCACCATATTGAAGAAGGCGTTGTGTGTGCTGACACTCAACTTACAGACAAGAGCAGTAAACACAAGCAGATAAAGCTAGCATTAGCAACTAGCGCTACTTCCAAATACGGAATCAGATGCTAGTCTGTAACTCCTGGTTAATAAAGCCATGTGCTGTTTTATTTACAAGGACATGTGCCCATACAGTGTCACAGAAAAAAAACAATTCAGGATGAAACTGACCAGCTAAATGAAGTAAACAAAAACTAGTCACCAACATTTTAGTGAAAAATTCATCCTTTAGGCTTTGCAAAAAAGTTATCTGGGGTCTGTGTTTACTGCTTGACATCATATTTTGGGGTATTTCTCTTTCTGTAGTTCAAATAAAAATTCAAAATTTGTATCAGATCTGAGAGGGAGAGATACACATCCCCAGTCACGGCCACAAGTCGGGTATTAAAAAATTGTGATGATATTCAGCCCTGTGGGTAATCTGATGCTTTGCTGTTTAGTGCTTGATGAGAAGAGGCATTTCCAGAGCACTGACATGATTGCCAGAAACATAACTCTTTAGCCGCACAACACAAAGCCACAATGTCCACCAAAGTGCGCAAACTGCAGCACCGTTTCAGGTGGCCAAGTGCTCAAGCTCGGGTCCTAAAGAGGACCAGGGTGCATAAGTCCTTATCTCCTTATCAACAAGCTGCTTTAAAGAGGCTCTGAAGAGGAAAACAGTGGAACCACATAGAAATCAGAGACTAGTAATAAGATTTAAACAATAAAAAATACATAACCTTGAAAATTAAAAAAAAATTAAAAAATGGGTTAGAGGGGGTTATAAGTCTTATGGCCAATAAAGTCACAAATACTACAAATTTTATAAGAAATATTTGAAATTCGCTCTGTTGAGAAGAAGATGCCATAACTACTGTAAATTTATATTGAAAATTTATACAGAAAATGTGCAGTGATGGACAGGAGCAGACTATGTACAGGGAGGCTCTGGAAGGGAATGGTCACAGACTGGATATGGTAAATATCCAGATATCCTCAATACGGTAAATTTTATGCAGCCTGACTTTGGTCCTATATATTTGGTGGAGAATTTTACATTGAATAATTCCACAAATGGGACAAATGGGACAAATTGAAGATAAGTCGAATCGATGAAGAGTATCTTCCTACTCCTACTCAATGAAGCAAACATCTAAATCTTCCTCCCACAAGAATTTAATCAGGAAAAAAGAGTTGATTGACTGAATTAATTCATAGAGCTGACATATCATAGTTAGATAAAGGAAGTGGCAATAAAAACATGAAATATGAAATGGTGTAGGTTTGGGGAGAGTTGGATGGTACAAGGTAGACACATGGTGCTTCTTAACTGCAACCATTCTGGAGGAGGTTGTAAAAAGGGACTGATCCAGTACTGTAACATATGCATTAGCTGCTCAATAGTAAGACTGAACATGAAACTGTAATGCAGGTAATGCAATGCTATCCAAAATGAACTGATTGAGTATGTTTTATGCATAGTATACTGTCTCAAAGGCATGTACTATATTGTTGTTTAGTCATGGTAAGAATTCAAACAAGATATTTGACCCCTCTGTAGGAAACCTTGTGAAACTCCAACAGGGCTGGTACATACCACCCTTTTCAGCCCAGAAGTTGTGTGGGCTGGAAAGGGTGGCAAAACTTGTCCGAGTCATCCATCATTGCTGGGGAGACTACCCACCTCTGGTGGCACAGCTGTTTGGGCAGGGACACCAGTGTGCCAACAGTGACCCCAACATCTGCTGCCGGGTTGGTGTTGACAGGGTCATCTGTGGCTTTGTGGAACACAACAGCCAGCGCATTGCTGCCTGCAGCAAATGGACTAAGACATAAAATACAGGATCAGAGGGCTGGAAGTGATATTTTGGGTGGAAATGAGTTTGAGATTCAAGTTGATTTCATACCAGCCAGCAGCTTTACTTATATGGAAGAAAAAAGAATGGCCAGCTGGAAAAATCTAAAATGTAAACTATTCCGTATTGGGTTGATTTTCTAACTTTAAGTACTTGAAAACAATGCTCACTTTTCTGATTGAATGCCCCTAAAGTGGAGGACGTTTTAATTGGTGAAACCTGAATGTATTCTATTTCTAATTATTTCTTACGTCCTAATGCAATTCGCAAGTGATCCAAACTTCTGGTAGGTGCATGTACAGATTATCTGCCTTTCTCCATATGGGGAAACACACATATGCCTTAATTAATGATTATTAATTTTGTTCACTGCATCAGTGTGATATGTATGAATCCTTACCATTTTACTGAGAGGTTCAACAACAGGGTTATTTCATTTTTTTAATTTAGATTGTACTGGTATGAACATTTTTACATAATAACTTATACAATTAAGTAAAAAATTCTCACACTCCAACAACTGCTTCAGTGTCTTTATATGTCTCTGTCCTGGGGACCACCCTAAAATAGGTGTAGCATCACCGATATTGGATCGTATTCTCTCATTCCCCTATGACAATCACATTTCCTTGTCTGCGTCCAATTTAAATCATGGATCACTTTGCTTTAACAAGACTTTTTTTGGTAACCAACTACATATCACATCACTCCTTCCTTATTTACCTCAATGTACCAAATATGAGTACTACCAATAACAGAAGGTGCAGTGGCCATCCTCAAAAAAATAACAACATGCACAATTCATTATTTACGCAACCTTGCATTGAAAAACAGACAGGTAAGTGCTTCTGATTTGACATTTGCTCTGTGGAAACTGGTGTTTCAGTGACTGATCAGACAGTGTGAACAAGTAAACCATAGCTCTCGAAACTGTACAAAACTGCAAGATTTGAATCTTTGCCAAAGAACATGTAAAAAAGCCTGATGAATACTGGCAGCATGTTCTCTGGACAGATTAAACCAAATTTAATTTGTTTGGATCAGATGGGGTCTAGCACGTTTGGCGTTGACTTGGCCAATACTACCACAGTGACTGCATATTGCCACCCATGAAACTTGGAGGTGGGGGTTTGCTGATATGGGGCTGCATGAGTGCAAATGGTGTAGGGGAGATAATATTTATAGATGGCACTATGGATGCAAGTTTGTAAACTAAATAATGACTGAAAAGACTCTGAGTGTCAGGAGACTTGGCAGGTTTGGAATTTTCAAACATGAAAAAGATCCCAAACACTGTATGTCCCTGACCTGAATCCAATAGAACATCTTTAGATTATTTTAAAGTGGAAGGTAGAGCATATGTTCAGTATATATATATATATATATATATATATATATATATATATATATATTTATTTATTTTATTTTTTTTTAAATGTATTTTTTTTCATCTCTGCTCAGCCGTGTTGTCTCTCTGATATAACAGACCTGCACTTTGTATAGGCACCATCCACCTTGTGCTGGCCAAAAATGAACGAGCTAGTCTCTTCTACTAGCATTTTTTAGAGTTCGATAAGAATTGAGTGTACACTGGGTCATACTGCATCCAGGAAATAGCCATTTGCCTGTATTTTAAGTGTGACACCAACAAAAGCTTTCGCCTTCTCCCTCCTACTTGATTTTTTTATGTTGCCAAACTGGCAGCCATATAAATGAAAGCATTACAATTTTACATAGTGTTACAAACTCACCTGAGTACTGTGTGATAAAGTTAGCTTGCTCTAGGCTGTGTAGGTGGGGATTGACTGAAACAAGTTTTTCCCTTGGGGCTTACTGTAACTGTGTCGATCGCTGCTAAGACAAAACCATATACATGACTTGACTTGGCTGATGCTGATACCCGCTCTGATAGACTCTGTGCCCCTGACACTTCCTGTACATGCTGAACTGCAACCCATACAGCAAAGAATGTTGAAGAGACTGCTTGGGAGCATGAGGGCTTGTCGTATTTGTTCATGTACCAAAGTCAGACAGTAGACTTTTTGCCTGTACTGTAGCTTGTTCGCCAGTGGATATTATTCCTGATTCCTACGTCTGAGGACTTTGAAGAGACTAGCTGCTGCAGTTTAATTAAGTTACACAGCTTTTAGTGCCTCATAGTGTTCATAATCATCTCCAGGTCATTTTTACCTCCGCCATGGTGATTATGTTTTCACCTGTGTCTGTTGGTTTGTTTGTTAATTTTTCAGCAGGATTACTCAAAAAAGCACTGAACTGATTTGCACTTAACTTGGTGGAGGGATAGGGCATGGGTCAAGGAAGAACCCATTAAATTTTGTTGCGGATCCGGTTACAGGGTAGGATCCCGGAATTCTGTTTCACTTTCCTTAACATTTCGATAGGGTATTTTTCAACATTTTTCCTCGGTATTTGGCCTTGGCGGAGTTATGTGCTCTACTGAGTGCCATTCTAGTTAACTTCTGCTACTGTCATGATACAACATACGAGTTGGTAGATTTTTATGTACTTAAAAAATACACACGCAGCATCAAAACAGTTATCACAGTTAGTTAAGTAAAAACACTTCTTGATTTCATAATTTATCAGCTTTATGTAGCTTGCTGCTTAATATTTTGGGAGGATTATGAAGCATGTTGTTTTAATTCCACTTTATACCGGCAATCATGTTAGTTTGTCACGTGTATCCTGCACTGTGGTAGCCTGGAAGGTACGCAAAACCAATTACTGGAAAACATAATATACTCAATTAATTCAGAGTACCACTACAGGTGTATACATAGGGAAAAAACACTTGAACATCCCAGGACTACATCCACCCCAGCCACCTCCTGGCGACTCCAGAATAATTCATGAATGTAGTGCTTCATTCACTCAAAAAATGTTGCTTCTGAACATAATCCAGCCAGTGATTACGTTTGTCACCACAATGCAATTGGGAAAATAATTTAGTAATACTGTAAATGAATGTAATTTCTGGGAGAAGGGCATATCAGCTGCTGGTCCTGCTCCACTTAAATATATGTAAAATTATTCAGTTTTTCCCTCTGATGTAATACTGCAGCCATAAAAATGCATATTTTACTCAGTATAACCATGATATACTGTTTCTTCAATGAAGCACTGCAACAACAGATACAGAATGCACGTACTATAATATTTTTATACTGTGTGGAAAGAAATGTTTGACTTTATGCCAACGGATTTGACGTTACATGCACATTTTAAATGGAAAGGGCTTGTGCCATAAAATACCACAGAGAGTCAAGATGTTTTCATCCTACTTTAAAATCAAATTAAAGTCAACTTTGAAAGTTTAGTTTTTTTTTGTCTCTCTATGACTTGGATTGAATTGCCTAGACTTCCTGAAAGTCAAAAACATGTCCACAAAAGGAAAAAATTAGGTGAGACTATATATTATCATAATCACTATACATGTCTCGAATGAAAAAAAAAAAAATTTTGATTGAACTCTTCCAGTTCTGTTCATCTGTTCTAATCACATTTCAAACAATTCATGGAAACACAACTTGAAGAAGCCATGGTTGATGTCAGCTGTGAATTCCAAAAACTAAAAGACAACAACAAATGAAGGAGGATTCTGTAGTCAGCATGCTGGAGCAGTGGAAAAAAGAAAAGAAAAGAGATGCTCTAAACACTCAGGGGAGGAGGAAGGATTAAGTCATTTTGGAGTTCAAATCCACAAACAAGCCCAAAGAGCTGATGAGAGGGAAGGATGCTGCTGCTCCTCTCCTCAGCTGCTCCACCCCAGCAAGCTTCTCCTCTCACCTCCCCTGCTGAGAAATCAGCTTTCATGTTCTTTTCAAAGTCTCAGGTGGTATTACCCAGGGCAACCTTGACAGTGCCCGGGGCAAAGGCAGCACTCGGCTCTGTACCTGAACAAGCACGTAGAGTGTGCAGCGGGTACACACACTACAACACATGCACGCAATTATTCAGCCACACACCACCAGCCTGGCACTGATGTTCCTCTTCCTACCCACCCACGCACTGCCTACACATACACACACATACATGCACACACACACGCACACACACACACACAAACACGCACCCTTTGATTGTCTCTATGCCGTGGCTGTCATTAAGACTCATTAAGGGGGATGGTTTTATTGAAGGCGGTCGTTTTGAGGCATCCGCTGAATTATTCATACACGCCTTCGACTGCACTCTCTCTCTCTCTCTCCCTGTCTTTCTCTCTCTCTCTCTCACACACACACACACACACACACACACACACACACACACACACACACACACACATACTACACATTGCTGAAATGCAGGAAGCTGGTGCAGACGAGAGAGAGCGAGAGATGCAGCCTATATAGGTCACTTCCTCCTCCACCCGCATCGTTCAGAAAGTGGAACTGGAAGGCGGGAGGGAGACAAAGAGCGAGACTTATTATCAAGCAGGCAGGCAGACACACACACACACATACACAGATGCCCCAGCAGATAAAGGAGCATACACCACAGAGAGTAGATTGTCAAAGCTATGAATGAAGCTCAGAGTGGCTTTTACCATAAGGTAATACAAATTCATTGCTGAAAGACCCAATGAAGCAGCGTTTTGTGTGTGTGTGTGTGTGTGTGTGTGTGTGTGTGTGTGTGTGTGTGTGTGTGTGTGGTGGTGGTGGTAGAGGGATAGGGAAATTAAAGACAGTGTGGACAGATCCGGAGAATTTGATTTGATGACCACATTTCATCACATGAACTCCCCCTCTGTGATGAACCTGTGGCATACAGTATGCACGGAAATAGATAGACATTTACATTTTGTTTGATCACATATTCCATCAAATATTCATTATATACAATCAGGGTTAAATATGCAAAATCATATGGCTGTAAAAGAAACTAGAAAGAAGCGCTGTAGATAAATTCACACTGGTGGCTAAAATAATTTGACTGTAATGTTGATTAAGTTTTATTACAAATGGGTCTTATTTTTGTAATTTTGCCATTATTTCTATCATTTATGATAATGTACTCAATAGGTTTGTTGCTTAGACTTGGGGATATCACTACAACTTATTTGAATTGGCCAAGACTGCAGCACCTCTACTCAAAATGTGTGCAACTACAATGGCATTCAGTAGAGTGCATACCTCTGCCAAAGCCAAATATTGATGAAGATTTGAAAAAATGCCTTATCTTGCAATGTTAAGAAAACTGTTAAAAAAAAAAATCCTGGATCTAACCCTTTAGGTGGATCAGCACCAAAATTTAATGAGTTCTTCGCTGGCCCATGCCCCATCCCTCCACCAAGTTTGATGCAACTTTGTTCAGTACTATTGTGTAATCCTGCTGACAAATAAACAAACTAGAATGTCTCTCTGTAAAGTGCATGGCCAAGGCCAAACAATCCTACAAATGTCTGTCTAGCACCACCAGATCCAGATTATTATCTGGATCTGCACCATATTGTACAAAGTCATAGATCTAAACACTATGAATATGTGTGATGTTTACATCAAGATCCACACATTATTTCCTGAGAAATTGCAAAAATGTAGAAAAAATGCCCTATCTCACAATGTTAAGGACAATGATAAAAAGAAATTCCTGGATCTTCCCCTTTAACTGGATCTGCACCAAAATTGAATAGGTTCTTTCCTGGCCCACGCCCCATTCCTCCACCAAGCAAATCGGTTCAGTACTTTTTGCATAATCCTGCTGACAAAAAAACAAACAAAGCAACAAACAGATATGGGTGAAAACATAACCTCCTTGGCGGGGTAAAAATATCACCTAAATTGTCAATCTATGGACCAATTTCAATTTTGACCTACTGTACTCAACATAGTTGTCCAGTTTTCCAGTGCAATGACCAGAGGTATAATGATGAGAATAAGGAGGTATACATTACATATCCACCTCTGGGCAGGAGGATTTCAATAAGGAGAGATCAAATGGAAGTGAATAACAATATTTATTGAGGTAAGCAACAGAGAGAGTTTTGGCATTTAGCCTCCATCAATGTCAAACATCTTCACTAAGTGTAGGCCTATATGAAGCTAGGATAAAGGACAGATTCCCCAAAATAAATAAACCATTCTTACCGTGGTGAGGGTGATTCATCTCTGAGAGGAGGTAGAAATAGCATATCATGAAACATAATGCGGAAAAAAATCAACTTATATAAATCATTGATGGCCAGAGGAGAGAGACAGATGTTAGTGTGCGACAAAGGCTAGAGACCCATTGAAGGCTTGAGGAGAGGATTAGATGTTGGCCTGCGATGAATGCTAGAGGCCATCAACAGTCAGAGGAGAGAGATAGATGTTAGCGTGTAATGGAGGCTAGAGGCCATTAAAGGCCAATGGAAAGAGATAGATGTTAGTTTGTGAGGAAGGCTCGGGGCCCCTTGAGGCCCCAGGAAAGGATTAGGTGTTAGCCTGCGATGACCGCTTGAGGCCAAGAAGACTGGAGGAGATGATAGACTGAGCAGAATGAGACAGGGAAATCATAGGTAGAAGAAATTAAGGTAATGTGAAAGGGTTGTAAATGAGTAACCAACACCAGCTATATGCAGAACTTAGCCCATCGGTCATGAGACCTGAGAGAAATTTGAATGGAGAAGATGTATGTTGAAATTCCCTGCAGTGCGGCACCAAACTTGAAGGAGTTGCTTCAGTGCTACTGAGGGCTCAGACCACGTTTTTAAAAGTACCTGTTATGGTTAAACTAGGACTTAGACATGGGAAACCTATCAAATGGTAAAAGAGAGGAGATGTTGCACCAGAGCTTTACCTTGCTTTAGAAATTCTTAACCTATAATCGAATGCCAACAACCTAATTGCAAATATATGGGGCTTTTATTTTTACATCTAAAACTGTGATGAAGTGGCATGCAGACTGAGAGGCACATTAGGACCAATGTTTCCACCATATGATGTGAAAAAGTGACTGCGCTGCCAAAACTGACCTCAGACATATCATAATAGGACAATGGTGTAAATTTCCAAGAGTGCAGAAGAAGGAGATAGAGCAGGAAACTGAAATGGCTAACCACCTATAAAAGCTTCCCTGAGCAATAATGCATGTGGCCAAATTAAATGACCTAGAAGAAATAACAGCTGTAGATTGTGAAGTTTTCACTAAAGGTATACAGTACATGTACGCACAAATCTTTACAAACAGACTGAAACTGAAATGACTAACTGATTCACCATAGTTATTGACTGAATGAAGCACTAGAGCTCTTCACTGGTGACTGAGCATCATTGTCGGTTTAGCTGTGATTCACAGTATGTTACTTCCTCGTAGACAGCACAGCCACAGAATCAATCATAATCTGATAACTTTGTCCTAAATAATAGGCTGCTGACCTATTTACCTTGTGTGCTGTGCTTATATGGCTAGTTTTGACCTGACTAGCAACAGACTGAAAGAAGTCAAAATCAGAGCAGAATGTTGGGCTGTATGAACGGAAATGCGTTCCCTAATGTTCTCAGTACTGATTTGCATTTGAACAGTGACACCTTCACTTACTGTTGTATGTTCTGCCGTGCCTCGGACAGTGATGCGTCCACTTAGTTTTTTAACTGCCGTGCCTTGACAGTGATGCATTCACTTACTGTTGTATGAACTGCAGTGCCTTGAACGATGATGTGTTCGCTTACTGTTGTAAGTACTGAACTGCATTTGAATGGTGATACCTTCAGTTTCTAATGTAGGAACTGGGATGCCTTGGGCAGTGATGTGTTAAGTAAGGCTACTGTTATAGGCTACATAGCGAAGTAAAACTTATGTCGTGTGACTGTCAAGAGTAATATTCAGGGACTCCAGACTAGTAGTGGGACCAAGCATTTTCTCATCTGTGAGAGGGATACCAAGAGTCACTAGGTATGTGGACTTCAGAGAGAGAGCCGCTGGAGTCATTGTGGGGATGATCTATGAGAAGAAAATCAGTGCAGCAGGTGCAGTGGAAGTTTGATCTGGCTGAAAATAAGAATTTAGAATCCCACTTACGCCAAGCAGATACTGCTGGGATGTGTTTGTTTGTGCTGGAATATTTTGTGACCTGTGACCTGAAACAATCAGGAACAAAGGAAACGTAAATGAGATGATGATGATGATGGATTGTATATGCATATTGTTGAATATGTGCTGCCATATGGCAATCAGCTTTAACATGCAAGGGGGGAAAAGTCTTGATACAGAGGCGGCTTACCTCATTCACCCAAGAGTGCTTGCAGGCCACTGGCTTTAAGGCCTACCATGAATAATTTTACAGCGCTGTCTTGGAGGGATGTTGGCAGCTTGTGGGATGGACAAACAATCATCAGAGCAGAAGTGGCGGAAGCCAGAGAAAAATGCAGCACAGAGAATTTGATGGCTGAGTGCTCTCCATTCATGCTGTTGGGCTTCAGTTGAGGTTGCGAGATCTTGAACTCTAGACCAGGATCTGGATCTATGTTTATATCTGATTTACCAGAAAGTTGTCAAGGGGCAATGCGAGAGCATCAACTCTTGATGGCTGCCATAGGTGTGTAATTGAGCAGGATCTTCCTCAAAGACCACTGCCTCATCCACAAACCATGGTCAGAATCAGAGACAACTGAAAAGGTGAGTAGCAGAGCATACAGTCGAGTGTTTTAAATGCAATAGTAGGTCTGAAAGATAGACGGGCAGAATTGCAATTATATTTGCAATTCACTGCATCCACTGATTGATTGGCTCTAGGAATGCGGGCAGAAGGATCATTGGTCAAATATGATGTTGGGATTGTGAATGCAGAGATCTTACAGCATGGAAAAGTGGAAGTGACGAAGTGAAATAGTTCAGGAGTATATAGCTAACGTTAACCCATGGAGAAAAAAGGAAGAGCATGAGGAGAGAGACTTTCCTTTTTGAACCTTTTCCAAAGCTTCATTTACTGTATACCTACCTAAAAAAATACATCTTAAATACATCTGTCTTTCGGTCTGTCAGCGTCTGCAACTAATTGTGTAACAAACTTTCATGTACACTGTGGTGCTCACTGCACAATGGAGACCTGTACTTGTCCCACACATACTATACATACTGAACATAACATCAGAGGATGAAAGGGGAAATAAAATCAGTGGGGATGGGATTTGTCCAATTTTGAAAATATAGCAGAAAAGGTTACCAGATCCTATCAAACGTCCTGGTTGAGCCAAGAGTAGTATGTTTCAACTGTCTGAATTGGGGTGTGACATTACATCCTCCAGCCAGCATTTATGAGATGGTTGTCAAGTCTTTTTCCATTTGAGGAGAATAAGTTGTCAAGCCAGTAGTGTAGAGAGGGACACGACTGGAGCTCGGCTAGTAGTGATCCTTATGCTGTTGGGGCTCAACTTATATGACTTATATGACTTATATAATATGGCCCTCAATTACTGCCATATTCATTTTAAAGTGTAAAAACCCCTGCCCAAAAAATCCTCCAGCCACAGACAGGACCAAAACATTTGGCTGTGGGTGGCTGTATAGTAAACATTTCTCATTTACTCCTGACAAAATGTTTTGTCAATATGCTGTTGGTCAAATGGAGTTTATAGGGTACTCTAAAACTCTAAACTATAGGAGTCTGTGCCTGTGCATACTGATGAAGAATGATCGAAGCCAACTGCTAACTGCCAAGACTTTTTTTATATTCCCCGTTCCTCTTCCCAATGCAGCATAATGTGGCCTAAGGAAGGACATACAGCTGCATGAATGTAAGTCTAATATTCACTATCCTTTTAGCTCTGATTTTGTCAAGGTCAGTGCCATGAGTCCAGTTTTTCCCCTGTGTTTCTAGTGTTTTTACCCTTCCCTCGGGTCTCCTGTCGTCTCCTATCTGTCTCTCTGTGTATGGGCGTTTGAACTATGGGCGTTACACTCCTCACTCTCTCCTGGCTGCCTGATGGCCAATCTGTCTGCACTCCATCCATCAGCTCATCATCACAGCAGTATTTATACCCCGATTCTTGATTTACTTGTTTCCAGATTGTTGTCTTAGTCAGTTTGGTACCAAGTGCTCTAGGCTGCTTAGTACAGTGTACAGATACTAAGTATCCTCTTTGTTATTTGCTTTGTGTATTTGCTTGAACTAACCTTTGTTTCCTTGTTCCTCAGGATCATCCCTTGCTTATCAGTCTGCCTGCTAAACTCTACACCTGCCTCACTCACCATTCAGCTCATCATCCCAAAACCTGCTCATCTTCACCGGCCTCCAGCTTCCCTCAATCCCCTGCCTCACATGATAGCTCCACCACACTCATTCCCTGCTCAGCTCAGCCCTGCCCTGCCATCCACCATTTTCCTTGGCTGTTCTGGGACGTCCATGGACCCACATTGCACTTGACTTCATCAGTAGCCTGCCTCTCTTTCAAGGTAAAACAGTTAAACTTACCAAAGTGGATCGTTTCTCCAAAGCTGTACACTTTGTGGCTTACCCTAAACTTTCTACAGCCCATGAGACTGCTGACCTCTTAATCCATCATGTGTCTCGCCTCCATGGTATCCCCTCTGACATTGTTTCTGACCGTGGTCCCCAGTCTTTCTCACAAGTCAGAAAGTCCTTCTGTCAAGCTCTCAAAGTCTCAGTGAGTCTTTCCATCCCTAGAACAACAGAGGGTAGGAACAGGCTAAACAGAACCTGGAAACTCCCCCTGCATCACTGCCACTAATCCATATTCCCGGAGCATACAACTCACCTGGGTGAAGTGTGCCCACAACTCCTTGACCAGCACTGCAACTAGTATGTCCTCATTTGAATGCTCTTTGTTTCATGCTCAGGAGGAGGAGATTGCAGTCCCTTCAGTCCAAGCCCACTTCCTCTGTTCCCATAAAATCCGGAGAGGTGCTTGCTCTGCCTTTCTTCGCTCTGCGAATCACAACAGGCAAATTGCGGATCGACACCAGAACGCTGCACTGGCCTACGTACCAGATCAGAAATTTCTTTTTTTTTTTTAATTCTAAGGAACTCTCCCCACATTTCATGGGGCCCTTTCAGATTGAAAATAATCAATCCCTAAATTGTCACACTAAAGCTCCCAATGTCCATGAGAATTTAACCTATATTCCATGTCTCAGTTAAAACACGTGTCCACTAGCCCTTTGTGTCCAACAGCTCAACAATTACCTGAGGAAGTACAATATTATATCTGACTGAAATGAAACTATGAAAATAAGACCGAAGTTGTACCAAATTGGAATAATCCTTTCAAATTACAAAATAATGCAGAAGTTTAAAATGAATGTAATGAATTATTGCCTTAAACCACAGGTTCACTTTGTTGGTCTTTCTTTCATGGTTTTCTATTGCCAGTTCCTGTTTCATATGATTTTTCTATGGGTGTATTGAGTGCTGCTGATATTGAGCACAAATATATCACACCTTTTTGAGTTGAGTGCTAGAAGGCCACTGTCTCAATAGCGAGGCCTTAACTGGCTTTCAGAGCAGAGAAACGAGCACTGCTATTCCTGCTCGTTTGATAGACAAACAGTGGAGACATGTGTGTTCTTGGGCTCACAGGGGCAATATCACAGCAAAGGTTCACTGCTTCTCCTTGTCACCTGGGTTTTTCTGTCACCTCACCTGATGTCTTGTCAGAGACCCAAATGTCGTGTGTGTGTGTGTGTGTGTGTGTGTGTGTGTGTGTGTGTGTGTGGGGTCAGCTGGGCAGAGGAGAAGACAGATCTGGGGCAGGCAGTTCCCATGAGTGTGTCCAAGCACTCCATGGCAGATGACATGTCTGATGTGAGCAGGGAGGGGAGGGAGAGAGTGAGAAGTGAAGAAAGTGAGTGTGAAGCCAGACAGTGGAACAACCAGGGGTCAGAGTAGGACAGAGCTATTACATGATCACACAAACACGTTCCTGTAGCCCTCAGGAACCCTTTATTAATTCTGCGCACTTAAAGGAGCTTTTTGTAAGTTTTGCTATTGCATACATAGCCAACGTTAGCATTTACAGCTGTTTACTTATCAGTCTAGAAGACATGCTACAAGTTCAGCATCAAACTTAATTCCTTTACTCACCAAGGGCTGCCTCCAGTGGTGGAAAGTAACACCAATGTTAAATCCTATTTTCCCTCTATTTCTATCACTTCTTTTCTGCTACTGAAGTTAGCATGCTAACCAGCTAACCCCGGCCCAGCTGGCTTGTCTTGTCACTTTTGGATAGTGAGCCACTGTAGCTTCCAGTCTGCCCTGAAGAGGTAGTGCTGCTCAGAGGGTGTATTATAACCTCTTGTATTGTGAACGTAACAATGGCTGAAGCTCTTGACAAGCAGCCATCACCACCACCCGCTCCCGGCAAGAAACCTTGTTCGGCAGCGGAGAAAACTTACAAATAGGCAATTTAAAATAAAGGCTAGTAGTTCCCAGTCTCACAAAGGGGCGCAGCAAAATTAATTCATGTTCTCATGAAATAGGTCGTACTAGAAGCTTAGTGTTGTACTACTACTACTAGTTGTTACTTTTTAATCATGCAATGTTTGTGAGTTTTGTTTGTGGCAAAATGGACACAAAGAAGAAAACTCTATTAGCAATGCTTCTCAATAGTCCGAGCGGGAATAAATAAAATTGGATAATGCAACACAGTGAAATGTGATGGTTTCCTCTATGTAGGTTCTAAATTAACTATTCAACATAGCAAGGGGTCTCACCATGTTGTGACCCCTGCATTTGCCACAGCAGAAGAAATTATTTATAATAACGTATCGATAAGAGTGTGAAAATGATGTGACAACATGAGAGAGAGAACTATCACATGAATCACTTTATGGAACTTTATAGCAAAATTCAGCTCATTGTTTAGTTGTCTGGCCCGAAACTCTATTGTTTTGCGTCATTTTCACTGGTCTTATAGCCTTGTTTTTGGCTGCAGCAGGTAGTTGTTTTCAATGAAAAAGCTGTAACCTACCGTACAGTACCTGCTCAGGGGCAAACAGCAGGCAGACACAGTTAGCGACTAGCTGATGAACATAGTGGAGGACATTTTGTCTTAGGAGTTAGCAGAGTCCAGCTACAGGGCTAAAAGAAACTAAACTAAACTTTCATTTGACAGATGGCTACAAATTCCAAATTAATGATCATGTTGCTCCGTAAAATCTGGACATGTCAGTAAACAACTGTTTGGACACTTAGGGACCAAAACTGCTCAGTGTAAGCAGAGGACGAGGCCAGCAGTGCTTCGACAGTCACTAAAGCATATTTATGTCCCTTGAGACTCGCTCTGTGGGTACCTGTGACGTAGTTGGGCTAATGGCTCTCCCACAGAAGTTGCTCTGTGTGTGTGTGTGTGCGTGTGTGTGTGTGTACACATGGTGTAGTCATGCTGTTTTGAGCAGTTAGCATTACTGTTCAGTCCAAAATTTCTAGGCTCAGGATACAGTTATTAGATCCTTGTTGTGTTTACTGCCACAGAGGAGAAATTGTTCATGCCTGATAGCGTCTCTTCAGTGTCTGTAAAGGCTTTTTACCAGCTAATGTAACATTACTGTTATTTGCCTGGCTAAATTAGATTTGAACCAGTTCTCTCCCAAAGTTTCAGAGCCGCAGTTCTGGCAGAGTAAGAGTGCAATTGATAAAATTAATAGCACAGATAACCTATGAATGAAAAATACCAGTTATTAAAACTGTAGGCTATATCCCACAGATCAACTTGTCTGCTCAAACTTTGGTCCCGCTTGATGTACCCGTACTACTTCTTAATCACACAACACTCCACGATGCAACTGGTCTGTCACACTTTATAGACTCTGAGATTTTGATGTGTGCTCCCAGCAGTTCCACAAGGGCTGTGGACTGCTCCTTGGTAAAACCTGCTAGTGATTCAGGGCTCTGTTATGGAATTTCTATAAATCTGCAATTCTGCAGAATTTCCACAATTAATAGCATCCTAATGTTAAAAACAATGACACAGAAATTTCAAAATTGTAAATAAATGAACAGACCAGGAAATGAGGGTGCACCATGGTACTTCCTGTTTAGGAGGGAAAGAGCTCTGAGTAAGATTCTCTCAGTTCCTAATATCCAAGATCTTAGCCGGGTCAACTCCAGATTATATTCAGTATGATCAGATTGAGGAGGGTCCAGTTGTGTTTGCCAGTATTTGGGCTATATGTCAATATTTCTTAATACCCAAATGTGGAAATTAATTTATGCCCATTCAGTTCTGGTAGGTTTTACACTGATCCAATTTGAATCAGATCCAAAGTTTTGGAGCTGTGAAAATCTGCTTTGAAGATGGTTGATAGTCTTCTGACTAACATAAAGTTTGTTTGCTTTGTGTTGGACAGGTAAACAACTTTTTGAAATTATTTTTAACTAAATTAATTTTAAGATTAAGTTTTGAATACAGTCCAAAAGCAGTGATATATTGATTATTTTTGAGGCAGGAGAAAAGCCTTTGGGCAAAAAGCATAGGAAAATCATTCCTTGCCACTAAAACAGGATAATAAGACCTAAGAAAACAGAAAAAGGAAAAAAAAAAAAAAAAATTCAGTTTTTAAAATTTGATCAGGCTGGATAAAAACCTACACTGAATGGTTCCTCACTGAGAGCCCTTTTCACCCCATAATAATGAATGGCACACCAGGTCCTAGAAATAATACTGAGCAATCAACTCAAATCACCAAAGTTTTTAAAATCCATCATTAATTCACCATGGGCTGCATGTTCATGGAGCTCTGAGCTGTATGGCTATGGCTAAATTGGTATTAATGGATTTCATGGGGTGCTGTTTGTGGGCTGTTTGATTGACAAAGAGGTTTGCAAGTTGCCTCAGGCCCCTGCTCTCACTCTGTCCTCAAGCTATGCACCATTGATCAAACACATACAAACTGTCACGCTGTATTTCCAGGATTCTGGTGACTGACTTACCAGTAACTTCAATCATTAGTCAATCAGCCTCACATCCAATGCTGGAGTCACAAACTGAACCAGAAGGACAATGTTGCATGCAATTTTATGTGGTTGAAGGTAAAAAAAGAAAAATTCCTTGAATAGCATGATTGCACTTAAACAAATTAAATGTTTTTGGTAGTAATGACTTACTAAGTGACACAAAATACAGCAATTAAATTACATTTGCATAGCAACACAGCTATATAATAACACTGGTCTTTAATTACCTTTTACACCTTTACAATATCTGTTCAACACAAAGTTCAAATTCGAAAAGAACATGCAGTATTATTGACATGCATGTACAATCAACTCCATCCAAATTCCACTGTCCAATGCACATACACAAACACCTACTGCAATCCAATGTATGACCTATGACCTGTGATTACCTTCAATGGCAAATGGCTCTCAATCTCCATGGAGACGCCAAGAGGGCATGGGAGTAGATGTCCATACTGGACATGAGAAATGAGTGCAATTACAGTTTTTGAGAGGTAATTATATGTGCGTTATGGTGGCAAGGGCCCATAAATAATGGTGGATCCACCCCATGTTCTTGTTCAGTAATTGAAGAACAATGACGTGGGAGAAGGGAGCTGGGTGCATGCCGCATTGTGATAGCGCCTTGTCCATTGTGGTCCCTTTCACCCTGGAAGAAAGGAAGGTCGGTTAGCAAGACAAAGCTAAATGATATCAAGCACCAAGGCAACAACTCTGCCAATGAGTGTCTCTAATACCATAGTGGAGAGTGAAAAAGAGGAGAGAAATTGGCAAGAAGAGCTTGTCAGCCTTTTAGTGTGCCTTTTGTAAAGACATTTGATAGGGTTTAGAAATCTGTTAATACATGTACTACTCAGGCCCTGGAAGATTCAAAGCATTGTGATACCCGTAGCATGGAAAAAACATATGCAAATGAATCAGAGGTTTGTAAAATGCCATCATCATAAAGGTTTATTTAAAAACATACTCTAAAGACAGACCTCTCCTGTAATTTCAACAATGGCTTAATAGTCTCTGTTTGCCCCTTCCCAAAGCACTACATCTTCTCCAGAAGTGATAGGATCGTAAATAAGTAGCTTACAGCACACAGGAGCTTTTCCCTGAATACAGGGTTGTTGTCAGTGTTAAGTAGCTATCCTTGCACGCTCCAAGCTAACATCAAAAGTGAGAGGACCATGTTTCATCAGGGCTTCCACTGTTACTGAGCTAAGAGTTGAGAAATTCACTAACAAAGAAAGCAATAGAGCTTAGGTGCAAGTAGGTTACCATTTAACAGATTTTTTTTGCCAGGCCTATTCCCTTGTACAGTAAATCCTTGCCCATTTCAAATATAAATATAATATTTTTAATCCTCCACGGGCTTTGTGTACTGTAAATGTTGACTCTTGATACATATTTCAAATGCAGTTGGTGGAATACCCGTCTTTTGGCCCATGGTGGCAACTTTCTCCCTTACTGAAGTAAGTCCTGAATCCCTTCCAGCTCAGTCGTCCTATAAAATAAATTGCATTTTGAAAACATGCAATAAAGAACATAAATATAAGTGCTGGATCTGCATAATTCTGGAATATCTTAAGCTCACACACTTGGCGAGGCTTCCCTTCCCTCCACACACACACACACACACACACACACACACACACACACACACACACACACACACACACACACACACACACACACACACACACACACACACACAAAATACTCAACATACCTTTCTTGGTCATGCTGATCTCTTCTCTCCCATGGGTGCCTTCTACGGACCTCTGAAGTTTCCCTTCTCTTGCTATCAGTCACTCTTTCTTTTCTTTGTTTTTTCTCTCCTTTTAGTGCAGAGAGCAACATGTTTGTGCATAATTTTTATTTCAAGGGGTCATATAAATTCTCCTACATGCAAATGAGTCAAACTCTCCGAGGTAATAATCACCTGAAACCTCCTCTCACACACAAACACAAACATACAAACACCCCAGGTGGCTGAATATTGCATCACTGACATTAATAAATAATTAAATGAAATCAAATTTTTTTAATTTCATTTCCACAGCAGCTGAATCCAATTCTGCCTTCACCCTTTGAGGATGACATCCGGGTGACCCTGAGGTACAATTGCAATTACAATGATGTAACACAAACACTTCATGTTTTGGAGGTGCGCTATATTTCTTGTGTAACAAATACAGTACATATGACTGACGTTTGGTGATGGAGTAAAAACAAAGTAATATCCAGTATAAAACAGCTGGCAGCATTAATGTCATTTACAGAGAGACACAATGGAAAGAATATATACAGATGGTCGTGCAAACTGATATCCATAGTTTTTCCACATAGTGTATCCACATATTGAAAAGTATATTCAAATAATATGTACCTCTTTTGCTTGGGCAAACAACATCCTATTTCCCAGCCACATAAATATTTGAGTCATTTTCTCTTAGTTTCATGCAATTGCCTTTCTAAGTGAGTGCACTGTCTAACGTGAGGCTGCTGGCAGCCACAACAACACTGTCATCTCTTATTTGAGGTCAAGAAGTTCACGACCCGAGCAAGCCTGGTTGGAAGGCATGTATAGCTCTCCAGTCACGTGAGCTGCAGGTGGCCACCATAGATTTTTAATGATGCAGCAGCACTCTGTTGCTATAGATCTCTGAGAAGACACTACAAGTACTTCAAGAGGGGAGAAAATAAGTAATGCTTGTAGCTGCTAACGCCTGATGACCATCAAACACAAATCTTGGCTTCTTCCTAAAGCATGTCATTTTTATATGGTGCATCAGATTTGGCAAACCATGCATGTAAGGCCTTGGAAGGCATTTAGGAAAAAACAAAAAAAAGTTTTATTCTACAGACTTAATTTCATGAAACATATGTCTATTCTATTATAAGATTACTTTTCAAGCTGCACTAATATTTCTATATTAACAATGGATCAAATGGCTATATGTAATTTGAAAGGCGTCACTCATAGTGATGAACCCGCTGAGAATTATCACCCAACTCTGTAATTCCCTTCAGCTCTACAGAGCCTTTTAAACTCTTTAAGCTTATTGTACCTACTCAGTACCAAACAGCAAGACAAAGTTACACACTAGCTGGTGATATTGGAGATACAAACAGTTAAATTGGCAGATCTAGTGCTAGATTTCTATGGAACTGGTGGAGACAGAATAGAGCTAAAAGGAGATTGAATGTTGGACTTACTGTACATTCCTTATGTGAACACAAACACAACTCCAAATGAATTCTAATGATGCTCTGTGTCTGCTGGATGTGTAAATTGTGACTGTTTGCTAACACACTCACAATAACAATTTTATAAATTGATAAAATTTAAGTGTTGTTGTCTCAGATCATTCTGCTGCCCCCAGGTGGCCAAAAACATAAATTAATGCAGCTTTACGGGATATGGGGTAATAAGATTTTCCAACGCAGTGCACATGTTCATAGAAGGGCAACCATTTTGCCAGTTAATGGAAAACCTGGCCCTCATCAGAAGTTTTTAAATTAAATTTAAAGATTAATTGACAACATATTTAACAGGTTTTGGAAGTAAAATATCTCGTCCTTAATTTCAATTCCCACCTAAAATGTGAGACACATGTTAAAATGGAGAGCAAAACTGCAATAGCAAACTTACATACATTTAAACTCATTACTTTTTTATGCTGCAAATAGTTAAATGCATTCCATGATTTTTTCATATTAGTTTTAACCCATTGGTCAGCAGCAACTACAATAATCGAGCCTCTTATGATGATATATAATCGTTTAACTAAAATTTTGGCCAGGAAGCCAATAAGATAACAACACTGCCATATTCTTAAGAAATTTAATATGTTAAGTTTTGATCAATTAACTAAATTTGCTTATATGAAACTCATCCATAAATGCCTAAATAACCTCTAAGGTGCTCAGTGACCTGGTGGTTCCTCTCAGGGTTTCTGGATCAACAAGTCAGAGTGAATCTATGGGAAATTGTAAGGTGCCCTTTCATAAATCCTCATTTGAACAGACAGCTGTTTCAGTTCAGGGAATGAAGAACTTCTTTGAACTCTCTTTTTCAAAGAGGGATCCATCATGTAGTCATAAATGATCGGATGGTTGTCATTGAGTTTTATGGTGATTTTATTGCATTGTTGTGTGCTGTTTTGTATGTATTTTATGGTTGAGTTTTCTGTATTTTAAAGGCCTGTCTAGGGACGAACATTGAAGATAAGCTCAGGCTATAAATGCAGTGGTATGTGGCATTGGTTCATGCTATGTACTTGTACCAATGCAAATAAATACTAAATAAATATTGCCGCATATTAAAACCCAGAACATATAGGAAGTGAATGAAAATAAGAGAATCTGTGAATATTGAGAATTTAAAGGTACTACAGTATATGTAAGAATGTAAAGCAATTTGCATGCATTAATTTCTTTTTTATTGCCAACATGTGAATGGATTGTAACGTAACTTAAAAAAGTGACTTTCTCAGTTGCTTATAACAAACTGTGGACTGATTTCTATGTAAATTACTTGGGCCAAATTTTCTGTGAAAATCCAAAGGATGTGATGTTTATACTTGCTCCTGAGTGCCTTGCCTTAATGCCCCTCTTCTGCTCCCCTAGAGCACCAACAGTGTGCAACACTAGTTAACGTTAGCTTATAGATGGAGTCCGCTAATGTCAACAAACAACCGGCTACCAGCACAACACAGACTCCAACAAGAACTCCATGTAAACAAAATAAACAAAAAAAGGATTTATCTAGTGAAGCCTATCTGGCCAAATGTGAATGTGACCGATGTTGGGGGGAAAACTTGGGTCAACATCAGCTCACAATGATGATATGCTTTACAAATCCTATTCCAAAAAACCATTTAATCTTGCATAGCCAGACCTACCTCAACAATTCGTTTTACCGCTCTACCATCGCTAGAAAGTCAACTATAGTCTAAAATATAGTTTATATTCAAACTATAATAATAGTGTAACTTGAGGTACCTCAGCTATCAACATGTTGCCAGTCAATCACATTCAGTTTCATGTAGTTCGACTGGCCTTCAGGAGTACCGGGACAGATTCCGGTGGGTCGCTGCATCAGTGGGCCAGTGGGAAAGTCAAAACATCCATTCAAGCTTTTATCATCCCTGTCAGTCTCTTTACTTGACATCTCTGTGTGCCTGTCATTCAAGGTGTGCATGAGAGCATGTCGCGTGTGTTTTCCAGCGGATAAGTCGAGGTTGTCAAACCGCTGCTGGTAGCCATTCCTTCCATGCACTCACCATTACATCACCGCTGTTCTTTCGTCTACAGTCCCAATTAATCCCATTCAAAACTCCACATGGTCCAGCGACGGAAGGGTAGACTGCTCCTTCTTCTTCTCCTAGTAATCCTTAAAATGCAATATCCAAGCACCATACGGGGCTAAATTTCTTTCCCAGTCCAACCATCACTTCACTGCTTTGGCTGATGCCAACGATGCTTGCTAATGCGTACCTACAGAGTGAGAGCCACGCACGTGGGTGAGCAACAGGATGCTGATTGCAGTTCACTTAACAGCCACCAGTGTTGTTAATAACATGGGTTCTCTGAATGTTACACATAGAACTTTTAATGAGGTGGAAAATTAAATTTGTTCATTTTCTTCTTGCCTTTTTATCATGATTTTGTCAAATATTGTTTAACAAATGTTACAAATCCAGCTTTGACTAGGTTAGGGAATAGAGCTTTAATTGAACACCTTGAATACTTTAATTGAATACAACCAATAAAAGTTTTATATCTTAATTACTATAAATTAATTATTCATGATATGAAAAAGGCTTATTATATGTTATAAATGTGTGATTAGTTGGTTCATACTGTATATACAGGTATTGTCTTTCTTATGTTTGTTTACATTTGTTTGGATTTATGTGAGGCTATGTGTATGTATTGATTTAAATCCCACTGTGGGATTCTGTGGCTGCCTGTATATGTTTAAAATTGTGTGTGGGCAAAAAAAAAAAAAATGTCTGTGTAGTTGTGCTGCAAGGTGTTGGTGGGTAATGTGAATGACATGTAAATGACACAATAATAAAATCATTAATTCATTCCATATTTGTTGATGACAGAAAGGTCTTGCTTTGTTTTTCTGATTCATGCACCAGCTGCCGTCACGTGTTATTGTTGGCCAGAAAAATACTGTAGCCTTTAAAGCCTCAAAAAGGATGCAGCTCATTGTGCTGGGTATTTACAGTGTCAGCACCAACGTGTCCGTATCTCTGAATTGACTATCAGTGGATCGTACTTAGTGTAATTTGTCCTGGGCAAGGATTCAGGAATACTGAGGAGGTGCCTACATCAATTCACATGCAAGTACTCAGCTATTATTGGTAGGTGGATTGACTGATTGTTCATAAAGCTGCATTCATATCAGCTGCTTAATATTCTGTACATGGGGAAATGTCAATCGGCTTTTTCTCATCAAACATTTATCTTTTAATACAACATATATGGGTACATACACTGACATATACTCAATCTCAGATTAGACTCTGGCACACATTCTTACCAACCTCACATCTCTTTACACACTAGTGCCCTAGAAGATCGAAGACAATGATTGGTGCATGTGTGTGTGTGAGACAAGCATCACAAGTTTCAAGATGGGCAAGATTCGGGCTATTTGAGGGTTAAGACTTGGTTTTGGGATTCAGATTAGAGTTAGGTTTAGGTTAGGGTAAAGGTTGGGGTTAGGCATTTAGTTGTGATGGTTGATGTTAGAGTAAGGGGCTGGGGAATGCATTATGTCAATGAGTATCCTCACAAAGATAGAAGTACAAGTTTGTGTGTGTGTGTGTGTGTGTGTGTGTGTGTGTGTGTGTGTATTTGAGCAGCTTCTCTGATTAGATAGCCAAATATACTCTGTATTCAGCCACAGCACTGTCTGCCCCAAATGCCATAGTTTATGAAGTGCCTGTGCCCCTCCCTTGACATTAGTGTCTGTGTGTGTGTGTGTGTGTGTGTGTGTGTGTGTGTGTGTGTGTGGGCTTGTGAATGTGTGATCTATAGAGTCAGGCTGCAATTAAAAGGCCTGTCAATGGTGTGTGCCATAACAGAGGTTTGGACTGTCACTATCAACCAGCCTCAACACACACTGTACGGAGAAAGAGGGGGAGGGAGACGTGGGCATATGGACGTGAGGAGATAGAAGAGTGAAGAGCGAGGGAATCAGAAAGGAGGAGAAGGAAGAAGAGACAAAAAAAACGAGGGTGAAGGCAGACAAAATCCACAGTAAGTATTATTATTCCATCTGGTCGGAAGAAATCTACAGTCCTATTAAAGGCTGCATTACACACTGAATAACTGAGGATTAAAAAAAAAAAATCAAGTGCTGCTGCTCAGGCAAGATGTGCGGCGTATGCATATATTGGTATGTTTTAATGGTTTCTAGATTTAAAAACTGTACCTTGCTTTGGCCTTTAAGCATGCATTGGAGAGCAGCATTTCCAATAAAATCACTACAACAATTAGTCAGTTAATCAGCTAATCAATCAAAAAATTAATGGACAATTTTGATAACTGATTAATTGTTAATACCAAACATCCACTGGCTCTCAAATGTAGGATTTTCTGCCTTTCTCAATGTATATTGAATATATTTGGGTTTAGGACTGACGAAACGGGCAATTAGACCTCTGGGAAATCTTAGACAATTTTCGGACATTTTTGTGATATTCATTGATGATGAAAATAGTTATTTGCAAGGCTAAACATGGTCACCATGAGAGTTAAAACTTGCAAAATAGGGCCCAGGCTGAAAATTACCAGAATTATCCTTGAGAACTAGGAAAAATGCAAGGTCAAGCCACTGGGATTAAGGTTTGAGTTGTTCTTTCTTCTTCATATTTGACTTTACTCAAATATTGTGTCTTCAGATGCCAGCATTTTGTAACTTAAAACACTGCAGTTCTAACAGTAGCAAAATCAACAACACTAGCCACAAGAAAACACATACTGGTACAGAAAGTTGAGCACCCTCTAACAAATACGATAGGACACAACCACAATGGATTCGAAACGAAGCCATTAAGATGTGATTGAAGTTTAGACTTTCAGCTTTAGTTCAAGGGTTTTAAAAAATATATTGCATTACCCGTTTAGGAATTACAGTCATTTTTATACATAGTCCCTCATTTCCAGAGACTGACATAGTAGGCTTTATGGAATAAGGCCAAGATGAAGAGAATTTTACATTTTTCTTTAAATATTTATGTTCTTCTGAGGTTATATGTAACATTCAAGAAGCACACCATGTCAGAGTTTTATTCAGGAGTCTTTTTTATTACTTTAATTGGGATATTCAGAACAGATATTTGTTTACAGAGTTCAATAGAACATATGTACTACAGTATATTTACATCACACATACTCTTTGCCATTGGTGCCTCAATATTCAGTTTGCAGAGCCTTAGGAAGCACACTCTACCAAGTTATAATGGAATGACTAAAGGTAGCTGTTTGTAGCAATGGATGTGCACAGATGTGTTGTCCTCTCTTCTTTTGGTCTCATACTGTACAAACACACAAAAACACATTCAGATTACCTGTCCCTCCCTTCCATCTCAGAGCAGGATGCGATATTTGAGGGCACGAGGGACCCTGTTGATGACGAGGCGTCCATCATAACTGAGTGAGGCAAAGAGCCAGGGGTCAGCTGATGACCACTCTGCCGCATACACACTGTCCTCATGCTCCTCAAAGGTGGACACCACACTGTCCTTTAGGGGCTCCTTACCCCTGGATCACATGTACACACAAACATAACACAAAGAGGTGAGCTGTGGAACATGGAAGAGGAATGCTTCACATCTTGCAGACTTATTTCTAGACAACTTAATGTTTGGTGAATCATTCTACAAATCATGCAGGTCTCTATGTTTCATGACCACCAATGTATGGAGGACCTGGAGATACTAAATTGGCTAACTAATATTTAATACAGAAGTTTAATGACACAATTGCCTGTGTCTTGTTGTTTTCACCATACAACCAGTGTTAATTGTGAAAACAAAGCATGCTGTTGTTCCGTGTCTGAAGGTTGAAGTGTTTGTAGCTGAATGGTCACACTTGAAGGTAGAATGAATAGCCTGCCATCATATAGAGGAGGTCTAACAAACATGCTGAATGTATTTCATTCCTCATAACATAACATAGAGTTATGAGAATGGAGAGAAATAATGTGAAACCCTCATTGTTTACAGTCATGTTCAGTAGCTTGCAGTCTTCTTCACTGCCTTTGAGGATGCTTTGCTGCATTTCTTTGTCTGTTACCACCACCAACTGTCAATCAGTGGAATAGCGTGAAGCGGTGAGGGCAATGTGTATTGCGCCGCCTGCGTGCCTGAGTGGATGCGTATACAAATAAAAAAAACTAAAAAAAACAAACAAACAAACAAAACGAGGACCCTGGTGTAAAAATAGTATTCCATAGTACTAGTAGTGGTCAAAACCTTCACAGGGTACATTTAAGAGTTTTTTAAAATAAACAGACTTAGATATTTTGGTGGAGTGAGGGATCATTACTCACACACACACATGCGCTCACAAACACGCAACCTCTGTTTGTATAGGTTTGTCTCCCTTGTGTTGTGGACAGACCAAACACACCAGCATCTGCTGAGGACTGGAGAATATTTACTTTGTTTATTCACTGTTTCTCCCTAGATTCAGAACACAAACAGCAGCCTTCCCAGTACTGAGACAGTTCTCCCACTGCTACAACAATGTGACTATAAATAAAATTTTAGAATTTTGATCTAGCAATATTGCTATCCTGAATTTCTCTCAAACCCACTGCTATAAGTAGTCCTGAGGAAATCAGTGACATACATATTTGGATTTATTTTACACATTAACAATTTCACACAGATAGTAGCTGCTCCCTCTGTGTTGCAGCCTAAACTAAAAACACTCCAAGTGCACTACTCATTTCATTGTGGGAGAAAAGATCCTGAAGGATTGCAAGGTTTTTTGGGATTATGTCATTGGACAGTTGTACATTCTGAGATGCCTATTCTGCTCAACACAGTTGTAAGGAGTGGTTATCTGAGTTACTGCAGCCTTTGTATTAGGTCTAAACAGTCTGGCCATTCTGGCACCAAACATCATGCCACTGTTAAAGTCACTGAGATCATGTTTTTTCCCCATTCTGATGTTTGATGTGAACATTAACTGAAGCTCCACTTCCTACTATCAGAGGAAATATAACATGATAACATACAGCATGATAGGTGGTCCCAAATGTTAATGGTTGAAAAAGAAACAATGTCTTAAATTGCTAACAACTAAACAACCAACATTATGCGGGCTTTTTAAAAAAGGGGGGAAAATGTCTTGTATCAGTGTTCATAAACCGGCCCCTCAGAGGTCTGTCAGCAGCTACCTCCAACCAAGGGTCTTGATGTTTAGATGATGATGTTCAAATAAGTTTTTTCTTAATTTTTTCTTTTGAAAAATTAAAAAAATATAAATACACAATACCTACTGCATCATTATAGTTTGTATTTTTTTTATGTATAAATTTACAGAATTGAAATTTCAGTTTGACTTTAACAAATACACGTGCCTACATAAAAGGCACGAATGCTCACTGAAAGGTTTCATGAGTATGGAAATGATGTGAATCATATGTTATGGCCTTCACAGTCACCAGATCTCAACCTAACTGGACACCTATGGGAGATTTCAGAGAGGTGTTTTAAGTAGTGTTAATTTTTTTTAACGAAAATTGGGATGAAATACATGTATATTCATCAGCAACCTTTTTTTCCCATGACAAAGATGATCACACAGAATTTGAGGTAGCATTAAGATGTTAAATAATGTTATGTTACTTTGAAAGAGATATTAAGCTAACTACTGAAGGCAATGGTGTAACGTCATCAGTGAGATGTATACACAGGTGCATGACAGAAAGCGACCCAAAATGACTGAGCGCTTTCGAACCTAAAACTGCACAGATTGCAAAAGTAGAATGGAAAACAAGTGGAAAATGTTCATTACCTGAACCTGCCTGTTAGCTCAAAGAGCAGTATTAGCTGTTAGCAGCAGCTTGTGTTCAGAGCTCTGGATTTTATGAAGGCTGTGAATGGTTTTAAACTGAAAGTGCAGGGATAACCTCCAGTTTTTAGGTAAGACAGCTCACATTGTTACTGTGTGTTTAAGGTTATGATATGTTGTTTAATGAATATTGCTAAGGCTCTGCGTTTGACATACATTTGAGTTTCAGTTTGGGAATCGGTGACAGCTGATGGAGCAAACTGATGACTTTGGATGGAAAATGTGTCATGTTCTAATGCTTATAATTTTCCTGAAAATTATGAACAGGCATACAGAGTTTGTTTTTATAATCCTGTGTCGCTGATGAGTAATTCTGAATAAATCCTAAAGCTCTGGCTGGTTACAATGTAGTCATCTCTAATATGAATTTCTGCATTAACCAGGGCTATATTCAATGTCTGGTATATTTTGAGGAAAGTGCGGGATTTTCATGCATGCTAATGTTTCAAATATGATAACCTGACTGAGTGCAACAGTGCTCTTAACTTGTGCAGCAGGGAAATAGCATGACAATGTTAGTTTATTTATACTACTTTAAATTCAACCCTTGCTTTCAGTTGATGTTTTTGGACACCCACTGGTGAAGCTAAAATTGTGGATAGCCTCATTTAGCAATATCACCGCTACTAGCTGCCCTTTCTCACTGGAATACCGTATGTATCATATTGGCAAAAGTTGTCTATCAAACGTGGCATGTGGTTAAAAAACGTCTACAATGCAAAGATGTATGTCGCATACAAATACACCTCTAAACAGTCATTTCACAGGCTTCCATCAAGGAGCTTTATTTCTAAATACTGTCTAAATTTTTTTGTAAACGAGTACCCGTCTATTAGCTTCTCACAATGGGACATTGCTACATTGCCTAGAGATGGAGGTTTAGCCCGAGCAACTTAATTGCCATACGCATTTGATTGTTGGGTCCTGTTGAATTTAAATGGGTCTTTGACAGCTAAATGTAATCTATTTATCTATTGGTTATTAAGATGCAGAAATGTAGAAGATTGGTTTTGCTCTTGAGTAAAGTCTGTTGGGCAGTAGTTAGCTGTCTAGTACTAAGCTTGCACTGTTTGCAAAGAGGTTCCAAATATTCTCTTTATGAAATTATTTAAATGGTAGTGTACAAACTAGTATAAACACTTACTTTTTAACAAAATCTAGTACAACACAAAATTACACAATAAAATCAACACCTTTCTGGCACAGTCTCAAAACTGAGCATTATAACTGTAGGATTTATTGCAGGGCTGTTGTACAGGGTACCTTTGATTGTGAATAGTTTTCTTTTTTCTGGATACTCAGGGTTTGTGTTATCAAACAGAAAGCCAAGATCACAGCAATGGCTGACTCATTGTTGGAGTGCACTAGATTTGCAAATGTTGTTCCATCCTTCCAGACTTCATTGTTTTTTCACATCAGGACATACTGCTTGAATTAATAACATCAGTCCAGACACCCTCTCTGCAAAGCTACATTCTTAATCATACAACCTTCATTTTGTGACATGTTTTGTGGCTTATTTTCGTTTTGATTTTCTTTTAAAATTAAAATCAGCTTGATGGAATCTTACTTTAAAACAGTTTGCTGAAGTTTGACTACAATGCTCATTCTTCATCTTGACTAAAACTAGACAAAAATTTTAACAACATTTTCTGATGACTACGAAAAGACTAAAATGTCAAGTGTTTTCATCGACTAAAACTAGACTAAAATGTTTATGGTTTTCTCTGACTCAGATGAGATTAAAAAGTCCAGAGTTAAATCTAAAAATAACACTAATTTTAAGACACAGCTACAGCAACAACACCAAACAATATTTTTTGGAAGAATACCGTTCATTCCTCAACTACAGTTCCACAGAATTTGCAGAATCAATCCCAAAGACAAGTGAAGGTGTCATGGAGCCTCTGTGTTGGAATAACACCTTACTAAGACACTTCATGTTGGTTTTTCTAATGAATGCTGACAAATCTGTACATTAACATCACTACATGATTAAATTGACAAACAGGCCAAACGGGGAAAAAAAACAAAATCCTTTTAAGAAGAACAAAACTTTAAGCCTGCTTTGCTTGTGCTCCTTAAAAATAATCATCCTAAATTTGACTGAATTGTTGAATTTTAAAAGCAAGTCAGAAAACAGTCCAAGCAGTGGAGGACGTCAGTATGTAGCGTTCAGGTACTGTGGAGTAGACACATACTGTGCATACAAAAGGGGTCGATAACTATAGTGGAAGGGTTAAAACTAAAGCTCAGTGCTGGTGATTAGGAAGAAGAGTTGATAACTGTGGATGGGAGTCAGTCATTGAGTGTAAAAGCTGGTAGTTATGGATGAGAGGGGGAATGGGACCATAATGGATGGAGGACAGTGTCAGACTTGTAAAGCACTGATGGAACCATTACAGTTTATATCCCTGCAATTTTAAAATCAACTCTAAATGCTATAGTGAGAAACTCCTTAAGTATTTTGACGGTAACTTATTTTTAATGTTTTACCTTTACTTTTATCATTCTGATTGTCAAAGCATGTGAACGTGAAGGTTGAGGCAGTCAGCTTTAATCTTAGGAGGACTGATATCAAATGAACACTTGAAAAATATGCAGCATTTTTTGTACATGCTTTAGAATCTCAGTTTGTTTTATTAGGCTCCTTGTAGCACTCCAAAAATGCACAGGTGCAGTATACCTAAAAAAAAAAAAAAAAAAAAAAACTAAATGGGAATAATATGATGGTAGCTGACTGTCTGTGCCTAACACAGTAATATGATTCCACATCTGAATTATAATATAGAATCAAAACTGAAGAAAGAATATCACTGTCCCAATACAATAAAAGGTGATTAAGATAATTGATAGATCAGGATTTTAAAAAAGCATCCAAAAAAATTAAATCACATCCCTGTTAGTGTTTAAAAGGAGGGGCAGTAAAGGATGGTTTATACTGGTTACAAACATTAATAATTGGCAGTGGAGCTATACCACTCAATTTAAAATTACACTCAGTTGTCAGTTTATTAGAATTAAATTCATGAAGGCGTCTCTCGATTGTAGACTTTGACAATGATACGTCTACCTCCTCAAGTGTTCTTGACCTGGCTACATGTTGTAAAGGGGTTTTTCTTCACCAAGGAAAGAATTCTGCGATCATCCACTTTAGTTGTCTTCCATTGTTTTCCAGGCCTTTTGGTTTTGCTGAGCTCGCCAGTGCATTCCTTCCTTTTAAGAACGTACCAAATTGTTGATTTTGCCACCCCTAAAGCTTCTGCCATCTGTCTGATAGGTTTGTTTTGGCTGTAATTACTAAGTGGTTAATGCAATATTTTTGTTAAACCCCTTGAATTAAAGCTGAAAGTCTAGACTGCAATTGAGTCACTGTCCAAATATTTATGTACCTAACTGTACCTGGAAAGATGCACCTTAGCACCCACTGACCTGCATTTGTAAAGATTTAACAAAGCTTACAGTGTTTTATTGCTGATATTTTGGAACTGAATTGAAGTGAACATCTTAAACGTTCTTACTTTTTCGAAGTGATGTCCTAAACATCATTAGTAACTGGGTGGCACTCAAGCCAAGTTAATTTGTTCATTCCAAATGACTAAAAAGTAAGATGCATAACTTTATGTGCACCACAGATTCGTCTCAGGTAATATTTTTGATTTATTTTCATGAAAATGTTATGGAGTATTGATTTAACTGTTAACACTCTATTGTGGGTGAGGAGTCACTAGTGATGAGAGGAAACCTGTGATGGCAAGAGCAATCCTCTAATTGGGATAAATTCACATGTTCCTTACTTTACTTAAAGAAAGCTATGGTTTATTAAAACTTTGGTTTTATTTTCAAGTTCTGACCATCACTGATAGAAGAGCTTCATCACAGCTACAAAACTAAAATCAAGCTGTAATTAACTGCTTTTTTCATTTAAAGCCACTGTCTTACTAACGTCAATCACACTATACGTGAATAAAAACCATTAATACCGATTTTTAGATTGCTGTGAAGCATTTCCTTTTTTAATTAGCCTGAGTTGCTCTTACTTGTCGTCCTGGTGGTTGTCCTCCCCCTCACTTAGCTCCTCGTCATCCACTAAGTGTCCAAATGGCTCTGAGGAGATGGACACCATATTGGAGAGGATGAGGCGGCTGTCACTGCTGGCTGTCAACACCAACTGGTCATGGCTGTGGTTGTAGCGCACACTCCACACCCTGGGATGAAAACACACATCACCAGACATGCATTCAGAATTTAATGCAGCAATGTGGGAAAGTGTGGCATATTTTACATTCAGACATGAAGTCTGCTGACATCTTCCATTGTTCCAAAAAATGTGGATGAAGAAACCAGTAATAATCCAGTCCTTAATGCAGTGATATTACTAAAGTGAGTGTGTAAAACCATTTATACACACAGTATATGTTGACTCTGTATGTATGGGCAGAGAAACTGCTTGTGTCTTTCTTGCTTTCACAAACTCGTGCCCACACAAATAATGCAGAAATGTAGCATTCTCACAGTGGGAATTACAGCAAAATATGCCTATTGTGGTGTGTATTCAGATGCAAGTAACGGGAATTTGGTGCCTTGCAGTATATATTTGGGCTTAGTTCACGAGTTGCTGATCATTATCAAAATTATCATTTTATTAGTTGCTCAGTTTCACTTTTCAATCCAATTGTTTCTCAACTTTCTTCCCTTTCTCTCTCTATTTTTTCCCCCTATTTCTATTTTTCTGATTGTCAACTCTGTCTCCCTCTCTTGCTCGTTTTCATCCTCTTTTTCTCTCTCTCTTTGTGTTCGTCTATGTCACTCCCTCTCTGTGAGCCCCGGGCATAGCTCAGAGTGCAGTCCCAGTTCCCTCACAGGGAAGGATTGAGGGATAACTGAGGCTGTTGACAGAAAATCAGCCTTGGCCACGCCGTTCCCTGCGCTCCTCTAATCCGCTTCCCTGCTAAAAAATAGTCCCTAATACCCCCAGCAGCCCTGAGGCCATATACTGGCTGTGTTCTGAAAAATAAGCACGCACAACACACGCACACACACACGCACGCACTCACACACACACACACACACACACACACACACACACACACACACACACACACACACACACACACACACACACACACACACACACACACACACACACACACAGACACACACACAGGGAAACACTCACACATATATGCATCACACTAAAGATAAGTGTACACACAGGGCAAATACACACAGACATAATGTATTTGCATTATAGAAACGCTTGAATGCACAAAAATGCACATAGCTACACACAGAGATAAAAACACACACACACACACACACACACACACACACACACACACACACACACACACACACACACACACACACACACACACCTATCTGCTATCTTCAGCTATCTACAGTTATGGATATGTTTGCCAAGTCTATATTTCTTCTGGAGATAACACCCACTCTAGTGTGTGTATGCATATGCTTGTATATGTGCCTTTGTGTCTGTGAGAGAGAGTGATTGTGTGTGTGTGTGTGTGTGTTTGTGTGTGTGTGTGTCTGCCTTTATCAGGTGAGGATTGGTGTGCTGCAGCGGTAGCCAAGTTTGGCTCGCAGACACACTGATCATCTATTCAGCTCACAGAGTAGAGAGAGTGCGTCTTCCATGTATACACGCTTCTGCAGTACACTCCATCCAGCTCTTAGCACTGCCTGACGCTTCACAGAAGACAACCCAGAGCAGGACTGGATTGCGTTTGAGCCACAGAGATTCAATTCTTACTGACAAAATGAGGAGCTGCCTATTTAATTAGTAATTACCGTATTACTACTTTTTATTGCACCAGCAGTACTTAGTGCATTTCATTAGTTAGGAGATAAAGCCATTAATAAAACTAGAAACCAATCAACAGTCAACAGATTCATCATGTCATGTCATATCATTAGTGCGTTTCCCTGGATGTGCCTGAATTATCCATTAAAGCTATGCAAGAGGCGTTCTGTCCATTATGCAAATACATTTATTTTTTACATTCAAATAGTCAAATTTTAATGCAAAGATAAATGGTTTAGCAATATTTTTTGTCAATGTATACCCTATACAACAATAAAAGTTTAAGATAAAATGTTACATCATCCAGTAATTCCCCCCATTCCCCCTAAAAGTTTAGACTTGAGTTTCCAAACAATATAAGTGGGCTGGGAAAACTTTGGTGTTTGAAGGACTACTGGTCAATATGACAAAATCAGAGTGTCTAGAAACTAAAATCTGAAAAAGATTTATATATCTAATATCCATCACGTCTACTCTTACAGCATATTTTCTCACTTAACTCTAGTGGCATCTGGTAATTTCGACAGATTTGATTTGATTTGTCTGGTTTTGTGATATGTGCCACGGAGATTTCTACACCCCCCTAAAACAGTAGAGTTGTTTGGATTTTCATTAGTGATGTTCACAGCATTTTAAAATTACATTTTTAAAAATTAACCAGCAAAACCCCTTTCTAGAATCAGTGACTCTGTTACTCTAGATATTTCACACAACACACTGTGAACTGTTTTCATATGGAACATTTCTTCGGTAGTTCCAAAGAAAATTATTTTCTGTGAGGGCTTGGATGGATTATTCAGAGTACTCGGGATATTGTTTCTCAGAAGAGATTTTGTTGGAAATTTAATTTTTTTTAAATGTAACAGATGCACTACATGGGCAAAAGTATGTGGACAACTGAACAAAATATTCTGACACCAGGACATCACACCCATATGTCATAGTTAAACATGTTCAAAAACCATAGACACTAATACCTTACGTGTCTATAACAGCCTCCAATTTCTAGGAAGGATTTCAACAAGTGGCTGCAGGGATTTGCTCCCATTTAGCAACAGCAGCATTAATCAGATGCCTAAAATAACACAGTATGCAAGAGTGAGCTGCGGTACGGTGGAGCTGATAACCCATAGGTTTATGGGCAATACACACATTGCAGTCAACTATCAGCATATAACACTATAGCACTGCAAAATAATACATCTTTTGCCTTTTTCCAATATTAGGTTGACCAGATAAGTATGGCTACAAAAAACTTAAAAAGTCCTTCCAAACTAAACTTGACAAAAGTCCATGCAGTTACAATCCTGAACAGAACTTTGTACAGGCACAATCATGATGCTCTTTAAGACCAGGAGTTGTGGAGGAAGATTGGAAATTTTTCTCTGTTCTCACAACAAAGTCATAATGGTTCCACAATGCAATGACCTGTCCTGAATCAATGGGGATTGTAAGAAGCTCCCCTTTTGCAAGTTTTGATTTATTTCCTCTATTACTGACTGTTGGCTCACCAAGCTAAGGCAACACATTGGCTTGGCTGTCTCTCTTTCTGCTTGCCAGTGGGCATTGCATATCTACTTGCAACACATGACCTACATTGCCACAGATGACTAGCAGGGTCAGAGCATGAGAATTTCAATTACATTCAAAAATAATCCAACACGATAATTGAGCCCAACCCAAGCGCAAAGCTTTAAGGGGTCAGACTGGTGAACTCTATGGAGCATAAAGATTTCTCTTCACTGGAACTAAGGGCCTAAGGAACCTAGACAGACTTGGATAACGGTCTCTATACATCTGAGCAGTGTTGCTCAGGAGGTAGAGCGGGTTTTCCACTAAGTGGAAGGTCGGTGGTTCGTTCCCCATCTCCTCCAGTCTGCATGTTGAAGTGTCCTACGGCAAGATACTGAACCCCAAATTGCCTCCCATGTGTCATCGGTGTGAGAAAGAGTGTGTGTACAGAAAGCGCTGTTTGTATAGAAAAGCGCTGTATGTGTGTGTGAATGGGTTAATGTGGCAGTAGTGTACGATGCTTTGAGTGGTCAATAAGACTAGAAAAGCACTATATAAGTGCAGCCCGTTTACTACAATACAGAAAACCAGCAAATATAATTGGCTATCAGAGGGCTCAGTGGCATCTGCATTTAAAACCCCTACTGATCAAAGATGATGACACAGGAACTTGTTTCAGGTCCTTTGGTTTAAGGGCAGTGCATTGCCACATTCACTGACCAGTGTGAGTGCTCCTCCAGGGTCTTGACAGGCTCCTGGACATTGCGGACATCCCAGAACTTGACCTTGCAGTCGTCTCCGCAGCTGGCCAGGTAGTACTGGCGGTTGGGGTTGAAGTCCAGGTCACGCACCAGCTGGCCATGGGCATTCTCTATACAGTAGATCTGACTGGAGAGGACAGTGAGGGAGAAAGAGATCGAGGGAGAGTAAAATTGGGGTGATTAAAAGGAGGGGAAGAAAGACAAGAGGAGAGGTAGAGAAAAGAATTATGATGGAGGAATAAGAATGAAAGGGAGCAGCTGGGCAGCCAGGGAGAGAAATGATAAGAGAGGTATGGAAGAGAGGGGGGGAGAGAGAGATAAGGGAAGAGGACAGAACAACAAAAGGAGATATGAGATACAAGGAATGATTCATACAAGCAAGAACATTCCAAGGCTGAATCAAAGCCTCCTCTGTGTCTACGTCTGTTAGCGAAGGCCAGACTCAATAAAGAAGCCGACACCGGCAGTGGTAAATTACAAAGGTAAGCCTCATATCCGCACAGCCTTGAGTTCTTGCTAGAGTAAAGTTAACGGAATGACATGACAGAGGAAGACAGACGCTCACCTATACATTCTCTTTGACTCACCTTATCTTCTCTCTTTAAATGTATACCTAAAAAAATACCATTGCTTCTCTTTTATTTTCTTCCTTCTTTACAGCCATGACATTTCTTTATGTACTGCCATAGTTTCAAGAGCCAAATTCAGCTATGGTAATGGTCATTATCAACAACTTAACTTCCCTCTTAGTGTGAACTACAGTTAACAAAATAAAGTTTCTTTGTTAGCATGCTTTACTAATATTTAAAGTTATTTAAAGCTGCACTAATCAATAGCCTTTTCCCTGACAATGAAAGTATAATATGATAGAGATAGTAAGATAGTAAAATATGAAAGATGCTGCTCATACATGGATGAACGCACAGAGAATTATCACCAAACGCTGCACTTTCCCTTAGTTCTATGGAGTATGTTAACATCTTTTAGCTCTTTGCTTTGTTTTTCTAGCCTACAAACTCTGCTCTCATCAACATCATTTCCATACATAGCTGGCAGATATTTTTCAGTAAAACACCTGCTTAGCCCACTGTATGCTTCCTACCCAGCACCACAACAAAAGACACACAAAATTACAGACAAATTGGTGAAGAAAACAACATCTAGCAAGTTAGAGTCTCTAACATAAAGAAACTGGACCAAACTTTGCTGAAAAGTTTTCAGTATTTTAGATTCTAACCTTTCTAACCTTTATTTTGGTAACATTTTATGACAATATTTTTGAAATGCAACAAATATAGGACAGGACATCCTAGACATATTTCATGAAAAAGCTGTGGACACGTAAGTATTTATTTAGTATTCAGCAAAAGCTGTTAAAAGTAAAATCTATTGCATAGATTACAATGTTATTGCTCGAGTTTTCAAACGAGATACAACCACAGTAATGGTGGCTTTTCTACTTTTGCCTTCAACCTGGATTCTTCTATATATGGCAAAATATCTAGGACTGTAAAACAGGATTCAAAACTTGTCATATTAAACAATCTATTTATGCATAGGCAGCCATTCTACAGTATATGTGTGTGTGTAATTATGTTTGTAGTTGTACAGGTATATGTTAATGGTTCTGTTGCTGATATTAGCCAACTGTCTTTGTAACCACCTAATCCTGTTTAATAATAAGAAATCAGTATATCAGCTGAGAGTCTGAGAATGGAAACCCATTTGAATGAACTGGTAATTAACTGAATCTAGAGCTCTGCCTCCACCATTAATGCAGCATAAGACTGTGTAAAATAAGTACTTGTTTTCTTCAACACCATTTCCTCTCCAGACCAGCCTAGCAAAGCTTAGTTTAGCACAGTTTTGTTCAGCAGGGTGGAAAGCCACAGCGTTATTGCCCAGCTGGATGCCAACAGCAGCTAGCATGCTAGCTAGTCACCCTGCTGATCATGTTAGGCAATTAACATGCTAATTAAAAATCTCATTAAAATAAGGGAGGCATAAGAGAATGACCTGGGGCAGACCGCTGGGCTTCAATTAGGTCAAGACAACTCAGGGATTTTGTGTGACTCTGTGAGTGTGTATGTATGTGTGCTTTTATGCGCTGTTGCTACCAGTAGACCGGCATTGGGTGTTGTCATATGGAACTTGACAAAAAATGTCAAATAACAAGTAAGAGTTTTACTAACTTATTCTGTACAAATGAGTGTACATAAATCGATATCTGGTTTGCACTTATTACCATGTACATACACAAACAGTGATCCCTGTCAAAACACATTCCCACCTTGGTTGTAAAGATTTTGTTCAACATGTTATCTGGATATTTCAAGATTTCCAAACACAAGCTGTGTCCCAGTTGCATACTATATACAGTAATCATCTCTAACATGTGTTGAATATGTAGTATGTCCTCACTGAAAAAAGGCAACATACTGTACAGACCTAAAATCACTTTGTTATAGGTGACATTGATATGAATTTTTACATGCAATGCATGACAGTGCAGGAGCTACACAAAGGTGATTAAAAAACTGAAAAAATTTGAGGACAGCGTTGCTATAGGTCTGGTGACAGCTCAGGAATCAATGGAAAGAAACAAAAAAATAATAATGGATAATTTTTTTTCTTGCCATTTGATAAGCTCTGTATGTTCACTATGGCAGTAGTGTTTCAAAGTTATTATTGGATTGATATCTGACCATTCTCTCTATTAAGGCTTATTTTTCAAACAGTGTATGTAAATGTATTGCTGAGTGGTTTTCTGAGTGGTTGGATGATGTGACTGTGAGAAAATATAAAGTTGTCTGTCATCAGAGATTTACTGTTTATAATACGGTAGCAATTAAACAAAAATTTAAATGTCAGCTTTTGATAGCTGATTCTGTTATGGATCCAGTCACTAGGATGTATTATATCAACTGTAGAAAATTATTGTTTATGTTAATTAATTCAAGCCATTGTCTGTATTCGGCTGACAATAATTTATGAGTTGTGTCATTCATGAGCACCACTCTTAAATGTCACTCTACAATTACAAGTGACTAGCCTGTTTCTGTGGACCAACAGAGTGACCAAAAGGATCTAGCCCATCACCTTAGCTCTAGGGTTCAGTATTTCTCAGGTAAACATTCATGCATATAATATCGATAATTTATCAATAGGTTCTGAATCAAGACTTTCAGTACTCTTAACTTTAGTTACAAATGTTGAAACCAAACAGATTTGATCGATATTGCTCACCCCTTAATAATGTATATTCAGTTGAATTTTCCTGTCCATTGAAAAATGCTTTATGGAATATTTATTTATTTTATACATAAAGTTTTATTTACTTTATTTTATATTTATTAATTGCATTTCATTACTTATCAACCAGCAGTGTTCTAATCAGAGACAGCGTGGAATTTTTGGTGAACTTCAATTCCACTCAAAATAGCAATTTCATGTGTAATTTTAAGCTAGGGCAAATGATTTATTTACAGTGCTCCCTCCCTCTCCTGAGTGTGACTTTGAGGTAAAAGGCGTGACCCCAGGCTGTAGAATGGATGGTGTTCAACCCAGCCCACCATGGAATGGGACGCGCCCGCCGCATGAAAAGGAAATGGAGCAGGAAATTGGGTTAGTTTCGCTCATTCCCTCTCTGGTGTCTCTGTGCAATCCCTTCCTCAAACGCACACACACAGAGACACACACTCATGCATGCACTACCTCAGCCCAGGCTGATAGTGGTGAGACCTGTGACTTTTTGTATGTGTGCAAGTGAGTGTTTGTGTTTGTATGAGTGTGGAGGATTAGAGTTGTGGCCGGCCTAAGCCACCAAAAACACTCCATCTAAAGCCATTCAGCCAGCTAGGTTGAGAGTGTGAGTGTGTGTGATAGGGAGTTGATGAGGGGACAGGGGACCTATAACACACACTGTTAGGCGCACACAGATAATAACATAAAAATGGAAAACGCATTCCCTAAAATACTGTCATATGTGTAAATACAGAAGAAGATAGAGGTGTGTAAGAGGGAAGCTACGAAAGTAGACAGACAAGCACACATTTGGCCATCACACACACAAACATACACACACACTTTCCTGGCTTAGTCTGGGTGATAAATCTCTCCACTGAGGGGATCGACTGGAACACAGACACTCACTCACACACACACACACACACACACACACACACACACACACACACACACACACACACACACACACACACACACACACGTCTCTGTTTCTATGACAACTGCTGTAGGGAGAGAGGGGGAGAAAAGAAAAATTGAAAGAAGAGAGCAATCATTTCATCGCTGATCAAAATTAAAGCTTGGCTTTGAGATGGAGCTAGCAGAGAAAGAAAGATGTGAGGGAGAGAGGCAGGCAGGCATGTAGAAGGAAGGAGAGAAGGAGGGAGGGAGGGAGGGAGGGAAGGAGGGAGGAAGAGAGGGGAAAAGTCTGCCCATGGATAAAAGGAAGGGTTCATTACATCAAGAAACTTAAATGATTGGGGAGTCTTCATGGTTAGCATGAAGTGCTCACAAAAGTCAATGAGAGAAGAACAAATATCACAAATGACTAAGTGTAAACTTCCAAAAAAGTAATGTTACATCCCCTACACTTTCAATTTATTGCAATTAAAGATGCCTTAATTCAGTACTTGTCAAAACTGTAGTTATCATACTATCACAAGTAATAATGTGGGAGAGGTGTGTTACGAGCTGTAGTAAGAGTGATAACGAGCATTTAAAGAGTTCTAATGGGTGGCGTCTTTTTTAGCCTTTCCAAATCCTGAAACACAATTGTAAAACTGTAAAGAATGCATTAAACAGTGAGTATATCATACCATTAATTAATTAAATTATTTTGTGAGGTCACAGGTTACATTTAAAAAAAAAAAAAAAGCCCAATTCATGACTAACACATCCACTGTGTGGAAGCCAGTCCTGGATGCTGCTAATAGCTCTACCCTGCTGTTTACTGGATTTGGGGGGTTTACATTTCAGCAACAGCAGCCAGTTTTACGTGAAATTGTGTTACGGGGAGGTGGGATTTGGAGCAAATGAAAAGGTTCAAAAGGTCACCCTCAAATCAACAGTGGCATATAGAATTCCACTATTTCAAAAACAGCTGACATCTTTTGCATTAAGGCCAGTATTTGAATGTGAAATACGATGCTCCTAATAGACAACACTTTTTGCATAATGTTGAATATTTTGAATATGGGAATTAAATATGATGGAAAATGCTTTTGAATAATAGCTTACCTTTGGTACCCTATCATTATGGCATGCCAAAACACTACCAAATCCATTGAATAGGTGGAATGAAAGGGCTGTTTTTCGGTCAGGTGGCATACAGTGTGAACAGGAGCCTGTTTTGTTTGTCTCGATGAGAAGTTTTGATGTTGTCTGCTTCTTGCCGTTGTACCAACAGACAGCTGGCTTTTAACTTGGACTGTGAAGGAGCAAATAGCACCACTATCAATCATTTTGCCTTTTTTTATGCGCTCTCGACCTATCTGTTCATTGTGCTCCCTCTCTGTTGTGCTCCCTCTTTGGCAGACTCTCTCTCGCTCACAATCAGACACACACGCACAAATACACAGCACAGGGGGAGGTGTAAAGACCCCATGCTTTACTGTGGAACTGCTTTTCAGTATACACCCTGCAATGTATGGTATGGCTGCAAGCCTGGCAATTATTACACAGCTCTGTGTGTTTGTGTTTGTGTGTGTGTGTGTGTGTGTGTGTGTGTGTGTGTGTGTGTGTGTGTGTGTGTGTGTGTGTGTGTGTGTGTGTGTGTGTGTGTGTGTGCGTGTGTTTTTGATATCTCTTTGGGACCTATTCTGGTATAAACACAGACCTTGTCAGGAGTTCTCATGGGGACTAAAACCTGGTCCTAATAAGTCAAAAAGTAATTTCTGAGTTCCTGATAGGGTTAAAGGTAAGGTGTGAAATGAAGTTATGTTAAGGTTAGGGTTGGGAATAAATTAGTTATTCTCAAGGTTAGGGTTAGGCTGTCCACAATGAATGCCAGTCAAAGCACTGTCTTAATAAGGATAGCTGCGTAAACCTGCGGGCATGTAAGAGGAGGGGATGAGATGTCTTTTTGCTCCGTTTGTGAGTTCTACCTCTCAAATGAGCAACTTTTAATTATTTTTCCAGCTAGAATGATTCATACTGTCAGAATAAATTAGTTATTTTACAATCTAGCTAGCACCTAGCTACTAATCAGGTTTAAATTCATAGATTTAAATCTAAAATATGATCTGAAAATAGGTTGGAGTTCGAGCAATTGAGCAAAACATTTGCTGAAATAGAGCCAGGGCAAGCGTTTTTTCAAACAAGCTCCATGTCGCTCAAACAAACAATGTGATGTTCGCTCACTCATCCACATCGCATCCATTTAGGAATCGGTGTTACTCCTCACTGTGGACTGTTGGTCCAAGAGGGAATTCAAGAGGGATTCAGTGCAAGAACATCCCCAGTGACAGGCTGTCTGTGTCTCCCTCTCTCTCTCTCTCTCTCTCTCAAACACACACACACACACACACACACGCACACACACACACACACACACGCACGCACGCACGCACGCACGCACACACACACACACAGAAAGAGCTGTATGCCCAGTGGCTAGTACTACGTGCCTGTTAGCTAGCCTAACATTATTGAAAGGCTCAAAGCACCACAGTGTGCCAGGAACGACATGCAGTTGTTTTCGACAAAGCAACACTGTTTTTATTCATCATTTCTATACAAAGACATGTTAAAGTCTACTGACACAGTTGTTACTATAGTACAAATATGAACTGATGTATGCATGCTTAGACATACAAAATATAAAATATGATATGACATTCTGTCTCTTCCAGGCTATGATCACTGCATCTAACCTGCATGGTTAATCAACAAAATTTAATTATATGATTCCAAACATTATCTAGTCATTCATTTCTTGAATTTTCTCATGACATTGTTGCATCAAAAATGTGCTGTAAATTTAAGAAAATTTCCCCAGTTATTTCAATACAGTTTTGCATCACAAGCAGATTAGGTCTTTTTTTCCAAAATCTTTTCAAGTTTTTAATCATGTAATAGGTACTAATTGCTATCACTGCCAAAAGCCACCATGCAAACCTGTGCAGCACCTATGCACCTTTGTGAATCTGTAAAAATCCAGTGCCAATATATGAGTGTAGTTTATATGGACTGTATCAAAGAGTGCAGACTGCTGTGAGACAAAAACAATACAATGTTTAAAAAAAATGTTACAATACTTCTATGAAGACGTGTGACATTGCCTGCTGTGAATGGTCGAACCTATCTTATTGCATGTGAAACCATAAGAAAATTAATGTTGAAGCAAATAAAATAAATGTCTCATGGTCAATGGGATACTGTCAGAGACTAAAACGAAGTAATACTGGGGTCCAAAAAGGTTGTGTGATATCACCAATACTCTTTACATTGTACACGGATGAGTGCAAGAAAGTACTTCCCAATAATTATATCATAAAATTTTCTGATTATACTGGGATTTTGAGCCTTCTCCACAATAACATGGACCCTTCTGTGTACCACGATGAGATAGACACCTTCGTCAAGTGGTGTGACATCAACCATCTCATTCTAAATGTCACTAAAACACAGGAGATGGTCTTTGATCTGAGGCAAGTGATTGACCACAAGCCAGTGATCATCCAAAACCAGACAACCTTCTGTGCTAGAAAACACACATTGATAACCTGCGTAAAAGACTGCAGCAGACTTTACTTTCTAAGGTGACTGAGGCTGTATGGAGTGAGCAGCCAGATCATGCTGGTGTTATACAGGGCAATCCTAGAGAGCATCATTACCTCCGCCACGGAGGTTATGTTTTCACACGTCTGTATTTGTTGGTTTGTTTGTTGGTTTATTTGTCAGTAGGATTACGCAAAAAGCACTGAACCCATTTTGCACAATGTAACATTGCACCTAACGGTACAACTGAAAAGCAGGTTTTGCCAAACGGCTATGAAGGTAATAGGGAAGAAAGAATACGAGCCCATATACAGCCTGTAAGAGCAGGCATTAATGAAACAAACAACAAAAAACACTGCCGACTCTCAACATCCCCTCTTCTCTGAATGCGAAACTCTGCCATCAGAAAGACTCAGGGTGCCAAAGTGCAGATCGCTTGAACCTATTGTTTGTTCCAGCCTCCATTAAGCTGCTGAACTCTAATGCTAAATCTTAATGCAATAGTGCAATGTGCAATACACTTTAGCACTTTAGCACTCTAATTCTAAGAGCGTCTTTTTAAACCATTGTGTTGTCAATGTCAAATGTATAGTCAAATGTATAGCTAATGTCTCCTTTATGTATATTTCTAAGATTTTTTTTTTTTATGAAGCAACTGTCTAGTATCGTGTCAAATGCTTCCTATGTTTCTATGATGTTTTTATGTTTTTATCTAAAGCAACAGACCGTAGCACTGTGCCCATGACAAATTTCCCCTTGGGGACAATAAAGTTGACTTTACTTAACTTTGTATTTCAGCAAAGTGAAATTACATCTTGTGTGTATTGTTACACTCAGTGTTATGTTTTTAAATGGCAAGAGAATTACAGTATGAGTAACTATCAGTAAAAATCATAGTATGTAAAATGGCCTATTGACACATTGAATTTCCCTACATTTCTTAAGATTTTATTGAGTCAGTCAATTTTAAAGATACATCATTAGGCGAACTCACTGTAGTAATAGGAAACACAAACTATACTTTTGTGATAAAACCATTGAAATGTTTATATGTGACATGCTAGAAAATACAGCAGTAGCACAAGTATGGAAGTGTCACAAAATCAGCAAACTGTCCCAATAATATCAGTTACACAGCTATATCTTAGCTAACACTAGCTTCCATAAGGTACTGGATATACCAGAGAAGGTACTTTTAAGGTTGTATTATTATTGAGCATCTGTTATTTGTTCTTTTATTGTTCATGAATTCAACTATTAATTTGTAATGTGTCTAAATACATGATACGTGATATATGATACAAACAGCAATCCCAATTATTTGTCCCAACTTATTGATCTGTTGTATAGAGAACCCCAGTGAAACTGGAACTTCCGTGTTCTGTTTCAGAAGTAAGAAAATGGCATTCAAAATTATTTCTTAACAGTATATTGTATGGCTGGCTTTATATGTTTAGATAGGGACTATAGTCTTTTTTTTAAAATGATCTAATTTTGTTGTTTATTCAACATTTATGTGTTTCAGGTACCTCTAACACATAATTTCTCATACATGTTAGCAGGCTCAGCTTCATGGCTAGACAAAAGAGATGAGTCCATGAGCGAGTCTAGGGGTCACAGTTAGCTCAGGCGTATCTACAGCAGGATAGAGGGGATTGAATGCCGCAGAAATTTTTAGACATTAGCGATTACAGCCAGAGAGTTGAAAAAAAATTACTTTAGAAGAGAGCGTTGGTGGTTTTCTGGTTATGGACAAAACAAAGACATTCCATGACATTACAGCCAACATGTTCTTTATAAAATGTACACTATTTACACATATCGTTCCTCAAAGGAACTCTTTAAAATGCTGCAAAGTGTCATGATCTGTCCCTCTCAGTGACTATTTGCCCAGACTCGGTATTTCCTGTTTTATTTTGAAATCAATTTCCTTATGTGTCTGTTGGTTAATTTGCTCCTGTCTTTGTGTTGTCCTGCCTTTTCCGATTGCTTGCCCCATCCTATTTAGTTTCACTTGTGTCCTATTGTCTTCCCCTCACTAATGTATTTAAGTCTCTGTGTTCCCTTCACTGCTTGTCAGTTTGTCTATGTTCACTCGCTAGTCTTTCTTCATACATTAAATTTTCAGTTTTGTTCCTCAGTTTTCCTTGAATTTATTTTCCTACTACCTGTATTCCTGTCTGCCATCTTGTTCACCTGTATTACTGTAAGTTCATTTCAGTCATAAAATGGTCACCTCACTCATCCAGCCTGCTTCCGTTTGTATCTGCATTTGGGTCCAGAAATCATTGAATGTTATAGTACGAACTGACAGTATGGAGCCAGCAGATGTTCTGTTTCAGTACGAACTCAATGATTTGTGTTATACCGGTGCATTTACGGCGAGTGGAAAAAAAACTTTGGTAGGGAATACAAAGACGCAGCTCTGGAGATGGCTTGCAGGGAAATCTCCAAAAAGCCATGGTTGGAAAGTTAATTGTCTAAGAGGCTTAAGGACATTTTAAACACCTCTGACTTCCAGCCAGTCTCATCAGTACAAACTGAAACAGGATCCATATACTGTATAGTTTATAAGTAGTGTTATCTTTATATTTTTTCAAAGCACTGTATGTCTGGGAGACAGGGTGCTGAGGATACCGTGTGCCTCTCCAGGGTGTTAGATAACTAACTAGAGGCAGGTGCTACCACTGGCCTGTTCTTTCTTTCCTTATTTCATAGCAGGACAGCCATGTTAGGGTGGTCAGAGTGGGTGACAAGCCCTGGGCCTGTGTGTGGTGGTGGTGGGGGTTACTGTGTGTGTAATTTCAAGTGTGCTTTTGTTTGGATGTGAGGGGGGGACACCTCAGAGGATGTTTGAGGAGGCAGTGGAGCATGCTGAAGGGCTGCCATCACACAGCTGACACACCAACTGGATACACACACATACACAAAATCACGAGCAGGCCACTGTTATGTACAGGCATGCATGCACAACACCACACACACAAGCAGAAAGTTACACATAGCAAAGAGCAAATACACGCGAGCACACAGTCACTTGTCATATGGAAGTCACTTACTCAAACAGACACAGACAAATGTGACTCACTGCTCATTCACACTTGCAAGCTTTCCACTTGCAACCACTTCACACTTGTGCATGGGTGTGCACTCATGAATACACACAAACACACATTGTACCCTTGGCTGCTGTCTACATCTGTCTAAAACCTTGGATTGAAGGAGGCTAAGGAAGGCTACAGAGATTCATTCAGTTTATTGCTCCAGTGGACAAATGATAAGAAACCATAGACCACAGATCGATTATTTACAATACAAACATCACCTAAAGCTATTCAGATGTTTGGGGTTATATTAACAGTTTACTAACAAGTGTATTCATTATTGATTCATCCGCCAATTATTACACTATAAAGTCTCAGAAAAGAGAGAAAAAAGCTGATTTTAATTTCCCCTAGTCCAAGATTACTTATTCAGATGTCTTGTTTTGTCTGACCAACAATGGTAAACTGAATAAAAGAGATTAATTTACCATCAGAGAAAACAAAGTAAAAGCAGCAAATCTTTACATTTGAGAAGCCGGGAACCAGTTATAATGGGTTATTTTGACTTACAAAATGAGTAAACAGTTATTAAACTGTTGCTGATTATTTTTCTATCAATCAACTGATCGATTTATTTCCTAGTCATTTTCAGCTCTATATCAATTTTACTGTATATCTTTGTACTCTGTCTATACTATATCATTCTCTTGCATTTGACATGTTCTTCTGAGTATTATCATTTTGTCTTTTTCTGTTTTATTATATCTGTAAAGTGCTACACAAAAATGTCTATCATTATTATTATGATAATAGCAATAATAATAATAATAATAATAATGATAACAATTCCCTTACATTCCCCAGCACAGAGCTACTCTAAATACAAAGGCAGGCAAATACCTCAAGAACATCATAAGAACATGCCAACATATGAACAGGAATCACTGCTATTTTTACAAACATTTATTTAATGTTTATATCAACATGGATGTACTCCCTACCACATATCATCTTAATCATGTGTGCTATAAATTTATCTTGGATGTAGGTACGTGAGCCCAGTTACATTTGGCTGAGCCTAAGTAAAAGCTATTACCCTCGAAACAAGCAGGGGTCTACCGATAGACTATTCAGTAAAAACTCATGCTGTGCAGTCAAATATTGTTCAAACCCACAACTAAATCATTTTAAGTCCGTTCAACTTAGAAATGTAAGATCCCTGCTACCTTAAAAATGCGAGTTAACTGAACTTAGGTTAAATAGTTAGTTCAATGTAATTTTATGAAAATGTAAAACTGAGTTAAATTAACGGAACTTGAGAAAACAAATTCATTAAAACTTAAGATATTAAGTTGAATCAACTATTTAGTCACAGAGACAGTAATTACAGACAGATTTGCTTTACTTCTACATTTTCTCAGTTTAAAAAAATCAGTTCTTCATTTGACATGAAGAACTTATATCTGAGGCTGTTGAAGCCATTTTGTACCAGAGTCAGGACAAAGACAATATGCGATGCTTCTCCCGGTGACTTTGTTGAATTCTGGGTGTCTGGGGGTAGGGACTGAATTCAATACTAACCTTCATTGTGGTTAGCATTTTTTTCATTATTATGAAAAGAAACGACCATAACTTACCTTTGCATGTATTATAGACACACAGGAAGTTGACATCATGTCTTTTTTCTTCAAACTACAAAACATAACACTCTCCGGAGAGTTTTAAATCTCAAACAGTGCATGCTGGGAAATCTGTTAATATGCTATTTTTTTTTCTTTTAAAACGTCATTTAATATGTTGGAGGAAAATTCAGCAGTTCATTTATTCAGCTCATCGTGTGAAGTAAAAAGACCTCAAATTAGAGCAAGTCATGTTTGGAGTGCTGGAATTTGCTGAAAAAGAATGTTTGTTTTTTTCAACTTTACAGCTTACTTGTAGTAAGGAGAAACAAAAGGTGGAAACTGTATGTTAAGGTATTAAAGGTGGGAGAAAGCATACAGTCACTCTGCATATTAGACAATTTTGATATTTTTGTTAAAGGCCACAGCATTTTGCTCCCTCTACTGGCTGCAGGTGTCTTTTTTCAGACAATAATGTGTGTTTCAGTACACTCTGGTATCATAGATGAGAGTGTGGTCTCTGCTAACAAGCCCTGTGCTGCCGCCATCTCCTTCCCTTTGTGCTGATGGCCAAATCAGCACTGCTGCATCTTACAAAATAGCACAGCAGGAGGAGACTGGCCAAAATGGAGCATGCAGGAACTCTTTAATTTATCAGGTGGCTGACGGGGAGTGATATCAACGATTCAGCTATCTTATCTGGGCTTGTGATGCCTTTCTTGTAAATATATTCTCTCACTCCCCATCTCTCTCTCCCTCACCCGTCACCCCTCTCAACCTCTTTGGCACTTTGTTGTTATCATGGCAGTTGATAGTGAGGTCATTATTATTCCTCTAGCAGAGCCCACACATAGACACATGCTGACCTCACTCATCATGGATCTCAGAAACGCAGGGAACACAAACAAAATACACACAACAAACGTACGCACACACAGCTAGAGGTTGTAAGGTGGATTGTAGATAACCTGCAGTTACAAGGTTAATGTGTAGCACTACAATGCTCCGTGTCAACCAGGAACATTAGTGCTCCACCACCTTGCACTTTATCATGTATTGAAGAGAGGCACACACTTCATTGGATTCATGAACAACCACAGGACTGCAAACAGAATATGTCATAACAAAACAAGGAAATTCATAGAGATTCCCTCTGCCAGTCAGACTATAAACTTGCTTTCATTGCATTTCCACAGGGAACATTATGGTAGATGGATGCTTCTGTCTGTAGATTTGAGATCAAAATCATAGCAATGTGCATTTTTTTTCTTCCTGACTTTAATTTTCATACTAACATCTTGAAAAATATTTCCAATGTTGACAGTAGTATTCTAAGAAAAAGACAAGAATCTAATTTGGTAAATACAGGTTTTGACAAGGAGCTCAGAATATGATTTGATTGCAGTCCTATAGATCATGATTAGGGCTGGGTGTCATCTACATTTTTTAGTTTTTTTTTCCAGTGCCAATACGATACCTGAGTTTTAGTAGCTCACACTGAGGAATGTAAAAAAATTTTTTTCAACATCTTTTTTCTATGTAACAATATAAGCCACACCTTTCAAATGCATGTTTTTTATTTTGTCTTAACATAATCCAGCCGCAAAAGGTCTTTGCCTAATTAAAACAGTCCAAATTTACCAGTATTATCATTTCAATGAGGAAATATCAAAGTCATTTAAGAATCTGACCAAGCATTCAATGCTAGGTCAAGTACTAAGACTTTGCATTACAGGCTATAGACGTTTAATAAGTCTCTGTAAGGTAAAAGTGGCATATGTGTACCCTGTAGTGGGGCCCCACTGTGGACAGTTAGATTTGAGTTTGTGTACAAAGTGATTTGCGCCAAAGTTTCTTTGTGAACCAGAATACTGAAGTGGGTTGACTGGGTCAGTGTCCACAGACTTTGAGCCAATGGGCCTCCAGATGTTTGTAATCATAATTCAGTTTGATACATGAAGCAATTATGGCTTTGGATGGAAAATGTAACATCTGATTCTATTCTCTAATAAGCAAGTTACCAGTAGAGATGTGCCAGTATACTGGTTTTAAAATTTCCCAGGTTGATACATTCTGATGGTTATATCACCACCAAGAATTTCTATTTCATCACCGTGTTCCTCACAATTTTCACATAGCTCTGCTTGCTTAGCAGTTCTATTTATTAGCTACAAGGCAGTGTCTTTCTATTGGTCAAACACAGGCAGAGACACCACAGCAAGACCAGTGAGCCAGGCTCCTTCTCTATCTAGTTCTGGTTTCCCTGTCCATGCTGAAATGCAACATAAGCTAGTTGACCTGGCTAGTTTATGGCCGCTGAGTCGTAACATTTAGTGAGGGAGAGGGCTGCATTTTAGAGAGGAAGAGAAACCTCCCTGCCTTAAAATCATGTAAATTGCATTACTCCTCAGGGGTCATGTTTAGCTTTGTTTTGTTAATATAATGGACATAGTGTGCAGAGGGGCAGGGGACAGTAGCAGGTTTTTAAGAGCCCAAAATAACTGTGGGCCAAAAAACGTAAGATTTTTTTTGGCTCTTTCACAAATATTTACACCCAAAAGAAATCAGAGGCTTATGAAAACATGAATGGGTGCAAAGAATCTAAAAGACAGATGGTGCATTCAAAGAAATTTTCAGTGAACTGTACTTAACATTCAACAACCAACCTGCTTTTTTTCATGGTGTTTTAAGTGTATTTGGTGTTAGTTCTTTTGCAGAGTCAAGCAAGAAGAGCCACAAGAAGAGTAGTCTGAAAATTTGATATTGTCACATCCATTGTCACTGGGGTTCATGTTGCTGAGATTTACTTTTTCTCCATAGCTGATAAATAGCGTAATTTTCCGCTGGCAAAATAGGAGAAATGCCATTAAGCTATCAAGCTAACAAGTACTGAAGGTCGGAAGGATCCTGGCTCTGTTTTTAATACAGTGTACTGTTTTGCTTAATGGTATGACTTAACTCACATCAGTAAAGACTGTTCTGTAAATATGGAAAGTAGAAACTGGTTTAGGAAGGGATGTCACCGAGAGAGGATGGCTGCAACACAGGTTCAGAGCCTACTTACAGTTTCTACATCCTTATCCTTTCATGTTGGACTGAGGGCAGACAGGATGCTACAGTGAGTAAACTATTGCCTCTTGAGGTACAAAGTGGTATTACTAGACAGGATGGGTTGGGGCTAGTTAGCATGCTAACTTCAGTAGATATCTCTGCAACACAATACAGACGTCTCTGACATAATGTCAAATCTGTTATTCCTTCACATTCTGTTGATAATCTTAGTTAATATTTTTAATGTTTTAAACTAAGATACTTACATATTGCCCCCTTAATACTGAATGGCAAAGTTTACAAAACATGCCTCATGTCGTTCTTTTTGAGTTTTCAATCCTTGATGTGACCAAAGCATTACTTTTAAATTCTTCTTCCTGGCACTGGCTTAATGGAAGCTTCAATATTGTTGAGCAGATATGGTCTTATCAACTGGGACATCCATACTTCCTCAGTTTTCCAGAAAAATGATCAATTAGTGAAACAGGAGAAGAGATCTTTATAAAATAAAATCTAAAAAAAAAATCTGAATTTTCCGTTAAATAATGGTTATTTAAAGTATTAATATCAGGATTTGGACAAATGGCGCAGGTTTGAAAAAAGAGAGACTATATGTTTGCAGAAGATATTGGAATATTGTATTTTCAGACTAGCCCCAGCAAACGGAGCTCACCTCATAGTGCGAAGGTCCCAGCCTCGTATGGCCGTGTCATTTGCTGTGGCGAGCTGACTGCAGTTGTGGTGGGGGCTCCACTTTCCTGAGCTGAACTTCAGCTGACCTTTGCCCTCCAGTTTGGCAGTGCTGGAGACCTGGAACAACACAGCACCACCTTCATTAACATCTCTTAGTAGGGACATGAATTTCATCCAAATATCTGTGACTGGTTTAGCTAGTACTGTGCATTCAATCAGCATAATTAGGCATTATTATAAGTAATTTTCTCTGCAGGCCACACTCAAGACTACATTTGTTCAGTATGACTGTAGCAATATTTTGGGTATTACTGGCAAACCAACTACCTGCATATTTATGTCATGCTGAGACATGTACACACTCACTAAAATGTCTTACTTCTACATACCTTGCTATTAATGTCTAACTTAAAATGTGATTTGGTCTGATTCACTTTTTGTTTTAAGACTCACAACTAATTTAAAGGTGCACCAAACAGCAGACAGAAAAAGTTAGCAACTAGTTAATGAACATTAGCCAGATAATTAGACTAAATTGTTTGAAACAACTTGTACAGCTATGTCAGTTTCCTGCATGCTTACTGCCAATTTTCTGTTACTTGTTATGAATGTAGCAAGGTAACTAGCTGGCTCTGTAGGAAGACAACGTGTCAGCTTACTAAGCCTTTTTTGGTTAACTATTTCTCTAACCACAGAAACAGGCATCAGTGGGAACGACAGAATATATGAATCACTGAACAAATCTGAGATGTAGGTAGCAGTTCAAAGGTTTTGGAGCCAGGGTATAGTTATATTTATTTTATTGTATATTTCATAATATAATTTTAAAACATTATGATATAATTTGTAATAGCAGATAGACAGACTAGCAGGTCAACATAGTGGAGCACTGAGCAGCTAAAGAGTCATACTTTTCTCATGAGTTGGTGGAGAGGAAACCAGCGCTAAAAGTGAGTGAATATTTTACTTATATTCATCAGCTGAATAGAAACCCGACTCCAAATGAATGGCAATGTTGCTCCTAGTGTGACCTACACAGCAAGAACACCCAGTGTAGACAATGGGAGATAACAGTATGCACCTGTCTCCTCTGTAACCTGCTACTTAGTCAACATACCCCACTGACCCCTGGCGCTCCTTGGTTCCATGGCATAGATCTACATAGATATGTATAGATCGCTCAGGGTTACTTATGGATCAACTGTGGAGTTGATGTGGAGTTATCTGAGGCCTTTTTAGGCCTCAGATAATTTTACTGATGAGTGCTGAAAGCCTGTTTAGGCTAGTTGAAACTCATTTACATTTATTGTGATGTGCTTCGTATTTCAAGAGAAAGAAGTTTGACAAATTGTCACCAGATACAAAAACTAGAGCAGTTTAGCCGAAAGCAGTCAGGTTAAATTGCAACATTTAAGGCTTTTCAAACAAGATGACATGCTTGTCATTGGATATTTATCAAACCTGCTACATATATTTCACAAGGCAACAATAAAGGTGACATTGATCAAAGTCAAAACACTTCAAGGACTTTGAATTATAAAGCATGTCACTTCATCAGGCTACTTTAAAATTGGAATCTAATTAATTCATCAGGCTGGCTATGGAAACGATTGTCTTTCCCTTAAACTAAGATGGACATAACAATTCTAAAAAGTAGCACCACACTGCTCCATTTTTCTCTGCTCTCTGACTGTTCTCCCATTTCTCTCTTTCTCTCACTCTCGCTCTCCCATCTCTGCCTGTTGGAGCAGGGATCATCGATCGCCCCATCACCGCACAGCTCCCTGGTACACTCATTATTTCAGCTAGAGAAGACAGAGGGAAAGCGAACAAGAGAGACAGACAGGCCAACAGAGCAAAAAAGGAGGGAGGGAGGAAAGCTGAGAAAGAGTAACAGAAGGGATAAAAGGAGGAAGAACAAAGAAGGTAGAAGAAGACAAAAAAGAAAAGGACATGAAGAAAGTTGGCAGAGAATGGGAGACTGATAAAATCAGACAACGAGAGTAGCTGGGTTTCCTCTGTAGCCTTGATGTAAAATTCCATGACTTTTCCATGAATGTTCATGATTAATTCAGAGTGCCTCCATAAAATAAAAATATTCTTGCTTCTTGGTTTATTGAAGAGGTCATTTACGAGATTTTTCTAACATTTTTAATATTGGTTTAGGGTTAAGGTTAGGCATACCAATCAGTTATGGACAAGAGCAAAACAGACATGTTGAAACTTATGTTAAAGACAAAGTGAAATGGCAGTTAGAGCATCTTGAGAACACTCATATACTTGTTTTTAACTGTGCATGATAGCTGACCCTACATATCCTGTGTTTTTTGGAGCACTGGTTGTAAGTGTGATTGAGAATAAGCTCAACACAATCAAGCACATGAATGCTGGGGCAGTATTTCAACAGCAGACAGTGTTTAAATACAATCCTGCAGACTGGTATTGACATCTTTTCTGATTTTTGTAGGTGGACCAGCTATCAGCCATGACATGACAATCCACATTAAATAAAGTTTCTACATAAAAGTAGTGTTTCCGCTACCAGTTACATTCAAATCTCTGACCCAAGATGTGCTTATACTCTTACCCATGACTGAAGTCAACTGCAGTTTTACACCATTCCACCACAACATTAAAACCGGTAATTAGTTTTAATGTTGTGGCTAATCAGTATATGTCTGGACTCTCTCTCAGTGGCTGTAACTGTTATATATGTGTTTGTTCTGCTTGTGATCAATTCAGTGCATGTGTGTGTTTGTGTTTGTCAGTCCCCTGTGCAACGATCCCAGTGTGAGGTTGAGTAGGACCAGGGAGATGAGTGGGTTGTTGATCCTGTCCTTTGAAACAGACAGTGGACAACACATAAATCCTGTATTGAGGGAGAAGGATAGAGGTGGAAAGTAATGCACAGGAAAGGAATATAATGGGAAAGGGAATATGGAGGGAGAGACTGAATGAGCAATGGAGGGCCCTGCTGATTGGAAAGATGGAGATTAGGAAAGAGGAAAGGGGGGAGATTTGGATACAGAAAAAGAGCTGACTTGATGAGGAGAAACAGAATGAAAAAGAGGAGAAAGAATTTGGCAACCAGGAAAAATTCCTTCAGTGCTGATGAGAACGCTAATCTCCTTCCCTCCCTCCTCCCTCCTTTCATCCAACTCTCCTCTCTCCCATTCCCTCTATCTGTCAGAGGGTGATGTGTTCATCTGAAGCTATGCCCAGCTGCAGTGTGGATGTGTCTCTCTCTCAAGGGCCTGCCCTGGATTTGTGTGTGTGTGTTCTGTGTGGGTGTTTTTGTGAGTTTGTGTATGCATATATAAGAGAGGATCATGTGCATAAGCATACCATTGTGCATTTTTTGAAGTAAGATGTGTGTGTGTGTGTCCATGTTTCATTAATTAGAATCGCTGGTGGAACATCTCTGCCCGCTCACGGCACAACCACACAACTTGTCCTGCGCATCTGCTCTCTCTCACACACACACACACACACACACACACACACACACACACACACACAGACAGACACACATACACACAGTCTAGAGAAAGCATAACTGCATGGAGATTTGACAGATAGCTTTGCATTAGTGCTGCTTGCATCCTAAATGAATGCATCCCCTAGTGTGTTGTGTGCTGCCTTGTTAGGGCCCCTAATTTAGTTAGTGCACTAATAAAGCTGGGAACCTGGGATGCACGAAGCTCAGGCTTTTCTGTTGTACCACTAGCATAGCCGCAGAGAGGGAGACTCCTACTCCAGGCCTCCAACTGATAATAGAGCTTGCTGAGCTTCTGTTCAGTCTAGGGAAAGTAAGGGAACTTGATCCATTCTGCGTTTGACAGCTTGTTGCATTCTTGTTTTAATATTCTTTGCAATAGATAGTGCTCTTGAGTTGATCTTCCCCATAAAAGCTCAGATAAAATGGAAACCCAACTGTGTCTGTTGAGAAAAATATTCAAGACACTGAAATTACAAAAAGCATTTTCCAAAAGGTTGTCCTGTGTGCTGTTTAAATCGGGGGGGGCAAAGACATTTTTGTTCATTGGCCACATACAGCCCAACTTGATCTCAAGTGGGCCAGACCAGTAAAACCATTGCATAACAACCTATAAATAACAACACTTCCACATTTTTAAGTTTATTAGTGTAAAGAAGTACTAATACATTCTGAAAACTTTCACATTTAATGAAGCATCCATTTACAAAACAAACAATAAACATCCTGAGATGTCTCGTGAAGAATAAGAGCAATTTCAATAAGTAGTCATTGTTTTTCAGTCCGCCCCAACCCTTTCCTGCGCGCCAACGAGAGTTGAAAATGTCATTAGCTGTTGTGGTGTATGTCATTGGCACCACTTACAGAAACTCCTCTGTGGCAGTCAGAGTCTCATCAACACCACACTGATGAATATGGCTACATCTGTAAAGTCTGTGCTCTCATCAATTACAACCAAAAATGCAACAAATTACTTAACTTTGTCCTTAATTTGGCTGTCCGAATCTTAAGCAAGATCCAAAATCCTATCTGCCAAAGAGTTTCTTGGCAGACTGATGTTGGCAAAAGCCTGTAGCTTGTTGGGGCATATTATTTCTGCAGTCTTCAGCATGCATGTCTTCACTCACTGTCTTCACAAGCAATAAGGTAGCTAGCTTTCAAAGTTACATCGCTGATCTCTTGGCTATGACTAAAAACAAACTACTATTTTTCACAATGATGAATTGGATAGTGGCGCCGAATATTATATTCCTTGAGCAATGAAAGGTGCTGTGAACACACCAAGCACACTGGCTTCCCATTTACCTCTGTGAATAAATGGGAACTGGTCCATTTTTCCTGGAAATCCCGGCACTCTTTGTCCATTTTTCAGGAGCAGCTCACACGAACAGTAGCCTACACTTGACAGTGTCTCACTAGCCTGCCTGCGGGATCTATCATAGGACCTGCTACTCTTATTAAGGACAGTGCAACACACAGTGGACAAATCAGGAATAGCAGTGCATTTTACTGAAAAATTGGCATCGTTAACGACATCTCTGCAATTTTCGCACTTTGCAAAGTCATCCAGAGGGCCGGAATGGACCCTTTGGCGGGCCTTTTCTGGCTCGCGGGCTTTATGTTTTACAGAAATGGTTTAAATTGTCCACCAGATGTGGTTGGCCATATTGCTGGCCAGCGGAAGAATGTGATGTATGAATTTCAGAACTTCAAAGTGTGTGCTGACTAAATGCAATACAAATTTTACAAGTGGTACATTTGCATATAAACTCAACGCAAAGACATAACTAGACACACAATGCTCTGGGTGGCACAAATCGAGGTTACATCAGCACAAGTTAAAAATCATTCAACTTGAGCAAAAACTCTGTACCTATCCAAAGGCTTTACGCCACAGAATCACAGCAAAAGCACACTCTGCACACACACAGCTGGTGTCTGTACAGTTTGTGCATTGGCTGGTTGTGGCAAATAAACACAGATTGCAAAACAGCCCACAAATTAACAAAGTGAGGCGAATATTAGGTTTGGGTTCAATCTGTGTTCATGAGTTAAATTTATATTAAGTTTTGTGATTGTGAAGAAATGGATATATTCTTACGTGTACCATTACACTGTTCTAATAAAGACTGTAAAGCTTTCACCTCTTTTGCCATCTTTTGATTGCTGTTACAGTAAGCTCATTACTGTCAGTGAAAACTCAACACTTCCTGCACAGATGTAAACTAGGTTGGCAAGTTTACATACATCAGTCAACTATAACTGACCACAGGATCAAATGCTAGACTGACTTTATGAATAGCATGCTGAGAATATTACACAGCAGTCAGCCAAACATCTAGCTAATTGTATTAGATGATAGTCGTAGTAGGCCACTTATGATTTCATTTACTTACTTGTGCCAAGCAAATGTAAACCGTATTCAAAACATCCATTCTCAGGAAAAGTCGCAGTGCAGGCAGAGTTCAAGCTCATCCACTAGACTAGGCTACGAAAACGTAGCTAAGCAAGCTTTAATTTTCTGCAGGCATTGTGGTTGCAGCTCAAGTTGTCCAAGTTTAATAGCCTGGCTTTTTAATATTTCTTTACAAATATATCACAAACTAGACTGGCACTCAGCAGAGCGCAGATCTCCACCATGCTAGAAAATGCTCTATCTTGCAATGTTAAGGGAAGTTATAAAAAATTCCTGCCCTGGATCTGCCCCTTTCACCACATCTGTACCAAAATTTAATGAGTCCTTCCCAGTCCCTCCATCAAGTTTGGTGCAAATCAGTTCAGTAGTTTTTGTGTAATCCTGGTGACAAATGAAAAAACTAACAGACAAACAAACCAACAGACACGGGTAAAAACACAACCTCCTAGGCAGAGGTAATAAAGAAACCAGAGTGAAAGAAATTATGTTTTGCTGCCTTTTCATCTTTACTAGTTAATGTTAGCTAGGTTGAAAAAATAATTTAATTCACTGTGCCACTCAAAGGCAACCAGCAGCTACTGGCAACTTTTAAGGTGGAATGTTTTCTTGTGTGTTATTCAATGCATGAATTGACGTTGTGAATCAATCAATGCCTTAAATGTCAGTATGACAAATTTGACCATTACATTTGTTTTTATTGGCTCTCTTGCATGACATATGCTTTAGTTATGATTGGATCTTCAAGCATTTAAAAAAATGTTATGAATTTCAACTTGAATATGCAAACTGCGAATATTCTATTTCCTTTCTTGGAGAAAAAAAGTGGCAGAGCGCTGTTTTGGTGCACTCCAGCAGTACTACGGCTATGCTCAAAGCTGCAGATGGTTGTGTATGACATGAAAGTGCTGCGTTTATAGAAATAGTGCTGCGGAAATTTACTATTTAAGCTATTAGAGTTCAGGTAACTCCACCTATTTGAATGTTTTTTTTTTTTACCAAGCCCTTACAGTAAGGGCTAACCCGCTTTTGTTTGTTCATGCCGCCCTTGCCAAAGGCTTTTATTTGAGAATTTAGAACATGCTGTTTTTACCCCTAAATATAACAGCCATCTTTTAATGTCCCTGTTCCCTGTACTATGGTAGTTTGTGTTTTGGTTGGAGAAAGGCCTGGAGTCTGGACAAGTGTTGTTTTTTGCATTCCACGTACTTTTTTGGCACACTACATTGACATTTTCCCTGATGATGATTGATTAATGTTGATTAAACAAATCATCAATCAGCAAATTTTTGCATATCATAATTACATACGTACTTTCAGTAAACAAATACAATTAGTTCTGTAAGTATTTGGACAGTGGCACAATTTTTGTAATTTTGCCTCTGTACACCACCACAGTGGATATGAAACAAAGCGATCCAGATGTGACTGAAGTGTAGACTTTAAGCTTTAATTTAAGGGGTTTAACAAAAATATTGCATTAACTGTTTAGGAATTACAGCCATTTTATACATAGTCCCTTATTTTCAAGAGCTCAAAAGTAATTGGACAAACCAGTTATGATAATAAATACAAGGATTATTTTTAATACTTGGAGGAAAATCCTTTGCAGTCAATGCATGATGTCTGGAACACATCAGCATCACGAAATATTGAGTTTCCTCCTTTGAGATGCTTTGCCAGGCTTTTACTGCAGCCACCTTCAGTTGCTGCTTGTTTGTAGGTCTTTCTGCTCTCAGTTTTGTCTTTAAGTAAGTGAAAAGCATGCTCAGTAGGGTTGAGGTCAGGTGACTGACTTGGCCATTGAAGAATATTCCAGTTCTTTGTCTTGAGAAGCACTTGGGTTGCTTTCACAGTACTTTTGGGTTATTATCCATCTGTACTGTGAAGCACCGTCCTATCAGTTTTGCAGCATTTGGCTGAATCTGAGCAGATAGTATAGGCCGATACACTTCAGAATTCACCTGCTACTTCTATCAGCAGTCACATCATCACTAAACACCAGTGACCCAGTTCCATTGGCAGCCATACATGCCCATACCATAACATCGCTTCCACCATGTTTGACACATGATGTGGTAAGCTTTGGATCATGAGTCGTTCCTTTCCTTCTCCGTGCTCTTCTCGTCCCATCATTCTGGTACAAGTTAATCTTGGTTAATCTTTCCAAAGAATCTTGTTCCAGAACTGGGCAGGCTTCTTTAAATGTTTTCCGACAAAGTCTAATCTGGCCTTTCTGTTCTTGAATGTTACCATTGGTTTGTTTACATCTTGTGGTAAACCCTCTGTTTTTACACCCATGAAGGTGTCTCTTGATTGTGGCCTTTGACGTAAATACGCCTACCTGTGCGAGAATGTTCTTGACCTGTCTAGATGTTGTGAAAGCGTTTTTCTTTAACAAGGAAATAATTCTGTGATCATCCGCTTTAATTGTTTACTGTGATCTTCCAGGCTTTTTGGTGTTGCTGAGCTCACTACTGCATTCCTTCTTTTTAAGAACATACCAAATTGTTGGTTTGGCCATTCCTAAAGTTATTGCATTCTGTCTGATAGGTTTTTGTTTTTTCATTCTAATGATGGCCTCCTTCATTTGCATCAACACCTCTTGGGACCACATATTGACAGTTCCCATGAATAGCTACCAAATGCAAATTCAATACTTTGAATCAACTCCAGATTTTTTATCTGCTTAATTTGTAATGAAATAACGATGGAACAGGCCACACCTGGCCGTGACACTGATTTTCAGTCAATCATCAAATTAGTTTTGAGCCTCTGAAATTGAGTGACTAAGTATAAAAATGGCTGTAATTCCTAAACGTTTTATGTAATATTTTTGTTAAACCCCTTGAATTAAAGCTGAAAGTCTACACTTCAATCACATCTTGATAGCTTCATTTCAAATCCATTGTGGTGGTGTACAAAGGCACAATTATGAAAATTGTGTCACTTTCCAAATACTTATGGACCTAACTGTATATTTACCGAGCACTTTATTAGGAACACCATACTAATACTGGGTAGGGCCCTCTAAACAGCCTCAGTTCTTCATGGCATGGATTCCACAAGATGTTGGAAACATTCCTTAAGAATCCAGTCCATGTTGAAATGATTGCATCCATCATTTCTGCAGATCTGTCAGCTGCACATTCATGCACATTCAAAGTCTCCCCTTCTACTGCATCTCAAAGGTGTTCCATTGGATTCAGATCTGGTTACTAGGGAGGCCAATGAAGTACACTGAACTTATTGTCATGTTCATGAAACCAGTTTGAGATGACTTTTCTTTTTGACATGGTGCATTATCATGTTGGAAGTAGCCATTAGAAGATGGTAAATTGTGGCCATAAAGGGATGCACATTGTTAGCAACAATACCAAGATAGGCTGTGGCATTCAAACTATGACTGATTGGTATTAAGGGGCTTAAAGTGTACCAAGAAAACATTCCCACACCATTACACCACAACTGCCTGTCTGGACTGTTGACACAAGGCAGGTTGGGTCCACGGATTCTTGCAGTTGATGCCAAATTCTGACCCTACCATATGCATCCCTCAGCAGAAATTCTGATTTATCAGAGCAGCCTACATTGTTCCAGTCTTTAACTGTCCAGTTTTGGTCATTCTATGCCCACTGCAGGCTCAGATTTCTGTCCTTGGCTGACTGGAACCAAACATGGTCTTCTGCTGTTTTAGCCCATCTGCCTCAAGGTTTGACATGCTGTGCATTCTGAGATGGTTTTCTGCTCACCACAGTTATAAAGAGTGGTTATCTGAGGTACTGCAGCCTTTCTATCAGCTCCAAGCAGTTTGGCCATTCTCCTCTGAAATTTCATATCTACAAGGTGTTTCCATCCACAGATGCTCACTGGTTGTTTTTTGTTTTCAACACCATTCTGTGTAAACACTGTTGTGTTTGAAAATCCCAGGAGATCAGCAGTTTCAGAAATACTGCCTGTCTGGCACAAACAAAAATGCCACAGTCAAAGTCACTGAGATCACATTTTTCCCCCTCATTCTGATGTTTGATGTTAACGTTAACTGAAGCTCCTGATCTGTATCTGCATGATCTCCTGCACTGAACTGCTGCCACATGATTGGCTGATTGGATAAATGCATTAATAAGCAGGTACAGCTGTTCCTAATAAGTGCTTGGTGAGTGTATATGAGTCAATGGAAAAACAATCAGTCATTATTGAGGTACATTCCATTATAGTGCCCCAATAAAAAATGTAAATAATGTAAAACTTGACTCCGTACATTTTGAATGGGTTTTACCTAACCAGATTTTTCACCTCAGTGTGAATATGCAGTGCATATATATGCAGTAACATGTTTGAAGATGTTTGATTCGTAAATGTAAAATTCATTACTGTAATGTATGTAGGAATTATGTAAAATATGCATCCCTATCAAGGATTCTTTGAGATGCTCAACATATAATATACTGTATATAAATAGAGTACAGCCGAAATGGTTTTCCCAGTTTGATTTGGTAGAATTTCACTTGCCTGCACAGAACCCTGACCCCAACTGGGAAATACCATGTCCATTTTGCGCATTCCTGTGTTACCACTGCATCTGAAGAACAGTGAAGATTAGGCCAATTAGAGCAGTGAGAGATTTAAAAACATAAAAGAAAGTAATCACAAACAAATCAAATAACGTTTTATTTTTCTCCTTCACTTGCTCCTTGTTTCTGCGCTTTCAGCTTGTTCAAACACTCTCTATCTGTATCCCGCTCTTTTTTCAAACTAGTTGGGAAGCTGACGAAACAACTTTTTTTAACCTTAATAAACAACAAGAAATGCATGTCCCTCAACTTGTCCCTCGCTATGTTCAACCCTGCAAATTCCACCATGATAGTTCCTAAACCACCTAAAAGTACTAACTCAGGAGCAGGGTTTTTTGGCACTAAGAACTATCATACAGGCATTAAGTTCAGTCCCTGGGTCCTCTGATTGAAACGCAGGTAAAATTTCTTAGTTCCTTAAAAGGTTCTTGGTCCCCTGGGAAAGTTCCTTGGTGGAAATGACTACTTGCAGCATATTAATGGTTTTAGAATGAATGCCCATGATTTTTGAATGATATGTTCAACTACCACATTTGGGTATAATGTTCCAAGGGTCACATACATTTGGCCATGTAGTGCAGTTTCCATATGTTTTATGTGAAGCGCAATGTATAACACCGGCAACACTACTTCAGTGAACTCTGAAAACAGATACAGTGTAATACTTTTCCTATACTTATTAAATAAGAATATTAGTATTACGGTGTGAGAGACTTGACCAGAATAAGTGTAACAGCTTAGAAACTGACCAGAGACTGTACGTGTGTGTACGTTTGTTTGTGTGTGTGTACGTTTGTTTGTGTGTGTGTGTGTGTGTGTGTGTGTGTGTGTGTGTGTGTGTGTGTGTGTGTGTGTGTGTGTGTGTGTGTGTGTGTGTGTGTGTGTCTAGGTGCGCAAGTGTTTGAGACAAAATGAATTGTGGACACGGATGTTTCAGTCTGATAACACCAAGATGATATGGTGGTTAATGAGTTAACTATTGTGTGATATGGTGTGTGTGCCTATGTACTGTAGTACTATGTACTGTAGTTTACAGTGTGTGCGTGCACATGCATGTGTGTGTCTTACCGTGGCCTGTGTGGAGCTCTCCTGCAGGTCCCAGAGTAGTAAATGGTTATCAGCCAATGAAATCACATGCTTGCCGTCACCCATGGGCTCCCACAGCACACTGTAAACACACACACACAAACACACAAACACACACACACACACACACACACACACACACACACACACACACACACACACACACACACACACACACACACACACACACACACACAGAGTCAATTAGAATCCAGATGTTGGTCAAGCATACATACAGACTAATCATGATGCAGATATAGGGGAATGAAGCTTATTGGTCAGATATCACATGCCTACTAAATACAGCAAGGCTTAACTGACTTCAAACATCTGTATACATTTCCAGATCATTTTTTGGGAATGCTTGAAGATTTATGGATTCATGTATCCTGCATGTATAGTATCAAAAAGGAGATTATAACAATTATAAAATGTTAAGCATTTTACAGGTTAAAGGTTAAGGATGGTTCTTCTATATTTTTCCTATTATCACCAAATTCCATTAAAGACTAAAACCAAAACAATAGGGTAGTCTGTCTCTCGATACTTTCAGACTTCCCTACCTTGTTTGTGACACAGGTGACAAATAAATGGTCAGGTATTTAAAAAAAGGCTCAGTAATTTTCTACAACAGCTGGGCACTAAGGTGTTGAGCAAATTTTACTCAAACTCATTTCCAGCAGCAGGACACATGCATGTTGGATTAATTTAAAAATAAATAAACTACTGTGGCCATGTTCATGGTAATGAAGGAACATGTCACCCCCTGCAACAGTGTGTCACGATCTGCCCCTGAGTGAGTTCATTTGTGCGTCGTGTTTTATTTTGAAATCTATTACCTTGTGTGTATGTTGACTGTTTGGCTTCCTGCCGTAGTGTGTTTCCTGCCTTTGTGATTCCCTGCCCCACCCAAATTACCCTCGCCTCCCTGGAGTATTTAGCCTGTGTTCCCCTCACTCCTCTCAGTTCATCTGTGTGTTATTTCTTGTGTTCTTCATGTGCTGTTTTGTTCCTGGTTGTGTTCCTCAAGTTTGTTTCTCCCTATTGCCTGCTTACCTGGATATCTGCCTGCTACCGTGTTCACCCATCTGACTGTAAGCCTATTATTTCCATCATTAAAGTACCTTCATTGCATCTACCTGCTTTCATACACGTCTGTGTTTCAGTCCTCCCTGCCTGGGCCATGACAAAGTGTGTTTCATTCATGTCTTTTTAATAGTTTTTGGTAAACAATGTGGCACAGAAGAATAAGATATAATGCATTTGGAAATTATTCAGACCTCTTCGCTTTTTCACATTGTTATGTTGCAGCTTTATGCTAAAATGGGAGAAACTTCCAGAAAGTCAACCATCACTGCAACATTCCACCAATCTGGGTTTTATGGCAGAGTGGCCAGGAAAGCCTATTCTCAGTGAAAGTTTGCAAAAAAAAGCACAATAAAGGTTTTTCAGACTGTGAGAAACAAGATTCTCTAGTCTGATGAAACCAATACCAAACTTGTTGGCCTCAATTCTAAGCGTAATGTCTGGAGGAAACCTGACATGATGCTTAGATTTGGTTGGCCTGCTGGAAGTTTCTCCCATCTCCACACAAGATTTCTGGAGCTCAGCCAGAGTGACCACTGGGTTCTTGGTTACTTTGACCCCAATTGCTCAGTTTGGCCAGGTGGCCAGCACTAGGAAGAGTCCTGGTTGTTCCAAACTTCTTCCACTGAAGTATCATGGAGACCACTGTGCTCTTGGGAATCTTCAATGAAGCAGAAATGTTTTTGTAGCCTTCCCCAGATCTGTGCCTCAACACAACCTTTTCTCTGAGCTCTGCAGGCAGTTCCTTTGACCTTATGGCTTGGTTTTTACTCTGATATGCATTGTCAGCTGTGAGACCTTATATAGACCAGTTTGTGCCTGTCCAATCAACTGAATTTACCACATTTACCATCCAAGGTGTAGAAACATCTCAAAGATGATAACAAGAAATGGGAGGCACCTGAGTTTAAAAGTGTCATAGCAAAGGGTCTGAATGCTTATATCAATGTGATAATTTCATTTTTCCTTTTAAATAAATTTACAGAAATTTCTTAAATTCTGTTTGTCATTATGGGGTATTGAGTGTAGATTGAGGGTTTTTGTTTTTTTTTAGCATGAGGCTGCAACATAACAAAATGAAAATAAAAGTGAAAAGGTCTTAATACTTTCCAAATGCACTGTATATCGGGCTTTGGATACATACACTATACTTTGTCAGTAAGATATATTCATTGTTGGCTTTGGTTTTTTTCATCAGATTTGTTGAAGATTATCAAAAGAGACTGAAAGTCTATAGCCATGCTGGCGGCTCTGTGAGGCTGTACTCAGGCACAACAGTGCTTTGAACTAAATGCTAATGTCAGCATGCTAATATGCTCACAATGACGATAGTACCATGCTGATGTTAATCAGGTATTATGTTTACCATGTTTACTATCTTAGTTAAGCGTGTTAGCAGGCTAGCATTTGCTAATTAGCACTAAACATAAAGTACAGCTGAGAATGACGCAACTGTCATTTTTTTTTTATAGTTTATTCTAGCTTACCATAGCTAGCCGAGCTCTGTCCATTTTTTTTTTAATGCCTGTTAACACTCCAAAGCTGACTTATTAACACACTGTAGAACAATGTATCGCATTAATTTAACCCATACATAAAAATAAATGTAAAAATTACAATTTGTGGATTCTCAGTGAGTTATGTCCTGGAACTATTTCTTAGGGAACAAATACTGGGTGTAGTGACTGTGTGCAGCTTCCTAAAGTCTTGTTGTCAGAGTGAGGCTACCATGTTTGGTGTCACTGCACTTGTATAGCAACCAAAGCCAAAACCTGTGCTCACTGACTGTATCTAGCAACCTGTGCTATACCCAGATATGCTGCACAAACGTACTGGGATTTTGATATTGATCATCTCATTTCACTCTCAGAAAAAAAAGCAAAAAAGGATATTTACCGAAATGTTTTATTATTCCTGGATGACTTCCTGAAAGTCAGATTTTTCAGTATTTCTATATCTTCCCCTAGTTCTCTATAAATGTCTAATTTTGTATGACTCCAAATACATTTCGTTTGTTACTATTCAATCCTTTCCCATTTAGTGAGCCTCTGTAAGCCAGACTGTGGAGTCAGTGTAATCACCAGCCAGAGGACGCTGTGTAGTTGTGTTTCTTATGTTACATGATTTCAGCATAATAAAGTTCTGCAAAAAATGTGTGAATTATGTGTCATTACTTTGCCAAGAAATTGACAATAGCATAAAACTGAGTAATTACTGGCAAATCTAGCAGCTCAATTCTGTCAATCTAGTGTTTAAACACAATAGTGGGATACACGGTTTTCTCACTGTTGTTAAAGAAGTGGTAGCTTTAACTGCATAACTGCTTTGATTCCTTTCTACATACTACTTTCTGCACAGTATAGATTCCGCACTGAATGCCTCTTTGAGTTTTGATTCTCCACTTTGCTTTACTTTAAGTATGTGTTCTGTGCACAAACCTTAGGGACCTAACCATACATGACGTGCTGGAACTCAAATTGATGATTTAAAATTCCCTTGGTGTTAATTGGATCATTTGTATGCTCTTGTTGTTTGTTCTTAGTTTGGATAGGTTTAGCAGCTAAATGTAGGCAGACACAACTATATGGTATAATAAAGAGGACAAAACCCAGTCAGAAAGCATTGCTTTTAACTTTGAGTTGTATCGACTTCAAAAGCAATATGTCAGAGCAGTCCGAGAACCGGCAATAAGTTAAACATAACCTTGGCCTGGAAAAGCTGCTATATGCTTGTTAAGGTTTCAATTTAGTTTGACTTTTCTGCAAATGGAAAAAAAAAATCTGTGTCTAATCTGGGTTAAAGGAAGTAAAATGTCAGGGAGGTGCGGACGTGAGTCCGTCACAGCTCGAAAGTTGCTGTCATTACAGGTTTACAAAATTATGCCATTTATTTAAAGAGTTCATCAATTAGACAACTCCATTTCCTTGGACTCATTTGTCAATTTTAAGTGGCAGCGAAAATGTCAGTGTTTCACAGAGAGCGTGTGTCATAGAAGGTGAGAGTGCTAGCAAGAGATAAAAGAAATTACAGAGGAAAGGAAGGAAAACAAAGTTTAACTTTGATTTTGGATTTAATCCAAGCTTCAAATATGCATAGTCCAATTAGAAAGGTGGAGTGAGGAGAAGGATAGAGTGAGGGAGGGAATAAGGGAGGGCGGAAGATAAGGGGGAGAGGAGCTGTGTTTATAAGGGCCGTAAACTGTTTGCTGCTGAAGGACAGCTTTTACTGTCCTGAAGAGCAGGAAGTCGTGGGCTTTTGAGATGTACAGATACATACACCACGCAATCTTATTTTTGTCATTTATGAGGAGATTGCATTAATTGCCTGGAGACCACATCGACAGGTTTGGATTTTTTCAAGTCTATCTTAATAAATTACTCACACGACCATATGTATGTTAAATGAGTTACTGGTTGCTGTAATCACTCTGCTGTGAAGCATTCACATCCTGATACGACTACACAATCCTCATTATATGCATAAATGCATTCTAAGGAACAGCTGAAGCTAATATGAGACTTCAACAGTCTGAGTTAGCCAAAGTCTGTCTTTGTTCTGGTAGTTGTATGTGTATGTACATATACTTAAGGATAATTGATTAAAGGAAACACCTAACTGTTTTTTCTGACCTATATTGCCATTGCGATTTTAATAATGATTATATTTATGACAATATTTCCTATAAAATGAACTCCTGACCTGTATTTGTGGCAAATTTAGCCTACACATAATGAGACATTAAATTGGTATGGTGTACATAAAAACAAGTGGCATACTTAAAATTTTTCAGTAATTATTATGACATTCAAAAGTAGTACTAAATTCATGGCAACGTCCAGTTATGGCAAAGTGACAAAGTGCTGGTAGGTCACTTTTGATGTTGTTTTTAATACCCAAAAGGCAAGCCCTAACAACGTAGTTCACAGCTCTGCACTTAAATGCTTTAACTAGAGTTAGGTCCACAGACTGACAGGACAAGCTAACTCCTAGCCCAATACAGAGCTGTTAAGGTGATACAATTAAAATTGGAAGATTCCAACAACTGTTCACTATCTGCCACCTGAAAATAACATGATGCAACCAGCTAAAGCTAGATTGTTTGTCAAGCATTACACAGTTGTTTCCTTCCTTGTAAAAAAACATCTTAGGCCAAGTGCAAATAGTGTTGGCATGGGAATACAGAGTGCATATTTCCCAGAAAGTAACTAAGCTTTATAGTCTGGCCAGCTTGTAACGTTGCTTAGCTACAGCTGAATAAATTTAATGTTGACAGCTGTCGTTTTATAAGGAGAAATTGACAGTTGCTCAGTAATTATCTTTTTCTCTTTTAGCCTGAGTTAGCTTGATGAGACGTCTTTAATATGCTGAATTAGAGCTTTGTTAAAATTGTGGCTCTTGCCATCTGAAAACTGCACTCATTCAAATCCCAAATATGATTTTCAAATTATTCATCACTGAGTCCCAGGTATATTGCCTGTGTTTTGTCCCTATAAGGATATACTGTCTGTGTAATTTCATGCTAAAAAGCTGGAAATTTGGAAGCCAAGTTGATCTGACTAATTCAGTCTATGGTCTCATATTAGCTTCAGAAAAATCTTAAGAGTTTGTTTTTGCACAGAACAAGGATTCTAGATTTTGTCACCCATTTCTACAGTGAAGGTACACCATAAAAAGGATTGCTTCATGGCCAGTATAAACAGGAGGAATGATTACAGCGGCCGACAACTCTTCAGTTAACATATGGCATGTGAGTATTGTATTACAATAGAACTGAAAAAATCAGAATCTAATCATAACCACAACATGCCTAACCCTAACACTTACTCTAACCTTAACCGAAACCATCCCTAAAATGTAATAGTTTACCCCATAATGTGTTTGTGTGAATAGATTTACAACGATCACCCACAACATTAAAGCCAGTTACCAGTTTTAATGTTGAGGCTCATCGATGTATGTCTCCACAATATGATTAATATGAGTGTACACGGACACAGCTTGGTGGGATATTTCAGTGCAGCACATAGACCTTATAGATGATGACTGCAGGATACCAGACACCACCTCTCCTTCTCTCACACGCACATTCCGAAACACATACATCAGCACACCATAGGACCACTTAAAATATACGCACCCCTTTGGGATTTACACACTGTATGCTTTCCCATAGTATCAATTAATTCATGCAATAGAGGGAGGGAGAGGCAGAGACAGTAAGGTGTACAGTATCTCATATTGCCTTCCTCTCCTATTAATAATATAAGTTATGTGCATTTGATCTTGAGCTCACTGGCTACTGGCATGGCAAGTAAATACTGTTGGGGAGAGCTATGGGGGGTTGTCTCCAAGTCTGGGACACAGATGCACTTCTCTGTCTCTCTCTCTGTCTCTCTCTTTGTCTATCACTCATCAGATTGTTCCCCCACTTTGGTGCACTTTGCAGCCATATGAGTTTAATCCCAGGCCCTCATATACAAAACCGACAACCAACACAAACACAGCATATTTATGTGTGTCTTTCCTCCTTCTGGATGAGATTTTAGCATGGATACAGTGACACCAAGGGTAGTGTATGTATGTGTGTGTGTGCGCTGCAGTTTGTGAGAACTGCTGAATTTTAGTTGTTCAGAAGGTGGCTATTTTTCAATGTGGCATTATGTTTGTAGTGGTGATGGTTGAAGATAAAGGATAATCACTATGTATTATAATGTGGGTATTCTTTACATGGTTATGATAACAATGTACTCACTAAAGCAACTGCTGATATCTGCGAACAGAGCGATTTTACTACAAAAAATCTGAAGCTGCAAAGACAGTCAGATGATCAAAAACAGTTTAGCCAGATTATCTAACCCACTTAATTTGTGAGTCCAACCAAATGAACACACCAAAAAAAGCCAGTAACTGCAAAGGAAAACTTTGCACACCCAGTGCTGAGTATGGTAGGTCAAAGTTTGTTGTAGTGATGCTATCATATTCCCAGATCTCAGCAATTAACATGATGAGTCTAGCGTTGGGTTCAGATAATAGGTTCCATTTTGGTTCTGGTGCTGTGTCGAAGTCTGTTTCTCCACCATTTTTTTGTTTTTCCTTACCTTAACCAGTCTGTGAGGTTAAACCTATACCCAAACCTATCTTAACCCCAATGAGAAATGATATAAGAAACACTATTTGAAGGGGAGGGCGAACACTTTGACGGAAACAGACTTCAACACAAGACCGGTTCCTGGTTGGCAAAATACCTAGATTTACTAAACTCTAACATTAATTCATCTCTTATCGAACCTTTAATCTCTCGTATATTAGCAAAGAGCAAAACATTAGGGCTTTAAATTTTTAGCAAACATGTGTGCATTGTAGCCAATGTGGCCCGTCCATTGCAGGCAACTCTAAACTTGTCACCAGGTCAACACAGTTTAACCTTTAAACTTTGAAGTTGCTCGACGGTAAAAAATACAAAACCTGCTGGGACTGATGCATGACCTAAAACACTGAGCAACTCCCCGGTTATTTTCAGCGGTTAGATGTGAATAGTTGCGCAGCGTTTGAGAATGAAATGGTCATCAAGTTCAACACTGCCTATAGCATAGCAAAAGAGGAACTCCCATTCACAAAACAAAAAAAGAGTGCAACCAAATCATGAGCTGGTGTAATGAACTAAAAAAGTTGGTTGCACCAGTGCTACTAGTGGAAAAGTTAGTCTGGAGCCCTGAATCTGGTTCCATCCGATATTAGCTCTGCCGCCAACAAATACCTTCTTGAATCTTTCATTCACATTCTCTCTTTAATTAATTCTCTTTTTCCCCTCTCTCTGACACTACAGGCATCAGCAAAGGATAGAAAAAGAATGATGATGTATATAAATGTGATAACTCAGTGAAAATGTAGATGTAAATGGCAGAGCAGTTTAAACATTCCAAAGTCAAAAAAACAACTTTAAAATGAAGTATCTGCAGGACGAATGTCAAGCCCTTTGTTTAACTATTTATCTACCATCCGGCATGTTAAAGTAAGAACTTTTTGATGACTTCAGAAGGACAAGTACTTGCCTTGCTGGTGTTACACTGTATTCTGTGACCCGTAAGATTCTGTGACCTGAAACAGTATAACAACAAGTTTGCCTTAAGGTAAAATTAAGTGCACTGTACATGCAAAATCTGTTTTTTTTTTTTAAATTTAATTGCTATTCACTGAATAATATATTCAATGTGTTGCTTTGACTTAAGCTTCTATGGCTTCTGCAGCTGCAGCACAGCTCCCCACTGAGGAGTAAATACCGTTTTCCCTCGCAGCAAAAGGAAAAATGAGTTAAGACTGAGTTAATGAATGTCACAGAGCAGTGACAAAATATGCAGTGAAAGCCCTACAACCATTCAGCACAGTAGAATGTCCATGGTTTAGGTTTGGTATTAATTACTTTAATTTATATATTAGTTAAATAAATGTCAAATGCCATGCTTGTCTGGTAATTGGTCCCTAAATCACAATTAAAATTACCAATTGTGTTATTAACATGATTAGAAGAAGCTAGATTCTTAAATATTGAGTTATATCCTTTGTTACAGAAAATGGTTGAAATTTGTCATTTTTTTAAACTAATAGAGGTCTTCATTCCCCACCAAACAAACCACTTAAAAAGATTTTACTAGGTAATCGAAAGGATTCGGATTCAATAAGCGGATTCAGAACTGGATTCAGATTTGATAAAATGCTATTGAATCCCATCTCTATCCCTGGCAGCACATGCTCTCCTAAAGCAGGTATCTGTACTAGGCCAAAGATTGTTTGTGAGGAAAAAAAGCCGTTATTTCAACGTGTCAGGGACATAAACATTTCTTATCTTCTGCTACTCATCCTATTTTCAGGATGTAGCTACAGGCTGTGAACATTATTTAGGCTGCCAGTCAAAATACTTTCTGCCCTCTGCAAAACATCAACTTTTCATGAGTTAAGAAAATCTGCTCTCAGCTTTGCTGAAGTGCAATTTTTAGTTAATTCAATGGGGTTTTAACTGGTTTATTTAGCTTAAAAACCATGAGAATTCTAAACCCAATCAATCCATCAGTTCATATTAAAAATTCAAAAACACCACATTTGAAGACATGGTTTTCATTTGACAGCAACAGTGAGTGAATAGAGATCTCTCTATTTTAGTTAGTTATTACTTACTTGCAAAATTTGAAAGCTAAACCTAATTAGATTAGATAAAAGATTCAGAAGTATTCTGATTTAATAAGTAGATTCAATACTACAATGCATTCGGAAAGTATTCCATCCCCTTCTTTTTTTTCACTTTTTGTTATGTTGCAATCTTATGCTTAAACTTAAAAAAAAAAATTTTTTTCTCTCGTTAGTCTACACTCGTTACCCCATAATGTCAAAGCGAAAACAGAATTTCAGAAATTTTTGCAAATTTATTAAAAAGTAAAAACTGAAATATCACATAAGTAGATAGGTACATTGACATAAGTATTACGACCCTTTGCTATGACACTTGACATTTAGCTCAGGTTCCTCCAATTTCTCTTGATCAACTTTCAGATGTTTCTATACCTTGATTGGAGTCCATTTGTGGTAAATTCATTTGATTGGACATGCTTTGGAAAGGCACACACGTGTCTATATAAGGTTTCACAGCTGACAATGCATTTAAGAGCAAAAACCAAGCCATGAGGTCAAAGGAACTGACTGCAGAGATCAGAGACGGGATTGTGTTTAGGCACATATCTGGGGAAGGCTACAAAAAAAATCTGCTGCATTGAAGGTTCGCAAGAGCACAGTGGCCTCTATAATTCTTAAATGGCAGAAGTTTAGAACAACCAGGACTCTTCCTAGAGCTGGCCGTCCAGCCAAACTTAACAATAAGGGGAGGAGGGCCTTGGTAAAAGTGGTGACCAGGAACCCGATGGTCACTTTGGGCTGAGCTCCAGATATCCTGTGTGGAGATGGGAAAAACTTCCAGAATCTGAATGCACTGTAGGTTGGGATTCAAATAAAATTATATCAAATCTGAACTGTGTGCTATTTGTGCTATTACAGACAGAATGATGGACAAAACTATGAAAGTAATTTCCAACTTTTATTAAATTGTAATTATCCTTTAATGCACCTGACACTTGCCTGAACTTCACCAAGATTTTTTTTGACCAGCACTTACAAATTATTTGTGATCACAAAGAATGTGGCCATCACACTCATATACACACTTTACATGACTAGACAAAACATAAACAAAAAGCAGATGCTATCACATTACAGGATACAAGACACATATATGTGGCCAGACTTTCGGATGAAAGACTGCAAAGACAGACAGCCTTTCACTTGCAATGATCACACATAATACACATGGTTGCATTCATGCGTATGTCCACAAACACACAAAATCACACACACAAACACCTCCTATCCCCTCCTGTCAGACCCGATTTGAGAAAATCAACCTTGTTGCCTTTTGTGCTTTACCATTCCCACCTAGGGCCCTGATTGGCTCAAATGGCTCTACGGGATTCGATTTGCTCAATTGGCACGGCTCTCAATCAAAACCAAGTGTGAGGAGAATAAGAACAAGGAAAAAACAGCCAAACACCAAAAAAAAAACAGACTTTTTCCTAGCTCTGTTTAGCTCCGTCTTGTTGGGTGTATTCTGCCGATATTTCCATTCAGAGCATGCTTCACAACAGGGCAGAGGCTCAAATGTTTGCCTACCCAAACAATAAGGGGATTTGAAGGACGGAGAGAGGGTTATTTTTAGTGTGAGTGGAGGGACACCAGCAATTGGTAAACACACCCATGAAGAATGCAGGCTACACATGGGCAGACACGCTACAGCGGACACAAATATACATGAGCAGGTGAGCTAAGACACACATGACACAGACAAAAGTCTCATAAGAAAACAAACTCCAACCTCTTTACTCTTTGTCTGCTTACACACACAAACATGCACACACACACATAAACTTACTCACAGAGGCGCAAGCTGCTAGTTTTATCAGAGTGAGTGTATCTGGGGTGAAAAGGGTCATGGAGGACGAGATGCATGTACATACGCTTTTGTGATTATTTACTAAAAGTCCAACGTGTGTATGTATATGCGTCTGTGTGTAATTCATCATAATGATATAACGTTGGCGGTTCGAAACCGCTGTCGAACACGTTTTCTTCATTCATAGAAAATGTTCATCATAGTTGTCTAATTAGAGTTTTCCATCATCCTACATGCAGAAGAGAACTATTATCAACATTCCCCTCAAAGTAAGTAACTTGTTTTTTTATTTGCAACAAGTAATGCTCAAAATTTAAATAATTTATTTCAATTAACACTCTCCATCAAAAATCGATACAAAAAATAATGTTTAATGTGGATAGAGCAGGAAAGTCAGTAAATCAGTCTACATTAATCTATGAATGAATGTGGGTGAGTTACAGTATCTGCGGTCCACACTGCTTTATACTGTATGAAAAGCTTTTCCTTCAGTTCATGAAATCCCCGCAGCATGTGAAGGCAGCAGGATGGATATGTTGTTAAATCCGCTGCCTCTGAGAAGTCCCGCACCAGAGCGCAGAGCCGTTATGCACGGCTGTTCATTGTGTTTACCTTCATTAAATCGCCTGAAAATGACACCACCAGTTATAACTCAATATTCTGCTTTTTTATGAAGGAGAAGTCTGGTTGCCAGGGCTCATCATAGGCAGTTTTCCAACTTTCTTTTAAACAAAATTGGCTTTTCATTTTTTATCCTTGAAACACATTGCAGTGCAAACACTTTTGTGTAACATGAATTACTAAACTATCTGACCATGTACAAGGTGAGATACATTAGAATTATTCCTAAAATAGCGTCGGTCCGATATCATCATTTAAATGGTTTCACCAAATCATTATTATAGTAACTACAAGATGGAAAATCATACATACAAACATAAAAAGTAAAATAAAGCTTCATAAATGAAAAAAAAACAGATAAAAACAACAATGATTTAGTTTTCTGGGTTCCTCTCGGTTGAAGAGTATAGATGAAGCTTGACCAATAAGAGTTACACACGCAAAAGCTTGTGCGTGTTCACACGGAGTTGCATGATGCACACACGCATACGTAAACATGCACACCTGTCTGTTAGGAATCACACAAGCGCACGCATGTGCGTCTGCATGGCTGAGTTGTACTAATCACACCCACATACAAACACACGTGGGACTTGGTAAATAATCACAAGAGCGTATGTACGTGCCTCTTGTCCTCTGTGACCCTTTTCACCTGCCATAGTGAGTGGGAATAAGTGTGTGTGTGTGTGCCTGTGTGTTTATATGTGAGATGGAGAAATGGGAGTGGGCAGTAGACCAAAGCCATCCATCTAAGAAAGCCAATAGTGCACAGCATACTCTACAGGCTTCACAGCGCCCAGTGCACTCCCACCAACCACACACACACACACACACACACACACACACACACACACACACACACACACACACACACACACACACACACACACACACACACACACACACACACACACAGAATGTGGTGCCCTTGTGAGGGTTACAGCTCTCAGGGTGTTAAGATGGTAGAGCCTAGAGCCATCAATCTTCACCCAGCAGCCTTGTTTGACCTACCCTCTGACATACACACACACATATACAGTACACATACATGGATGCACCCCCACACATTCGCATATACAAAGCCCTCCCTTTTCCACACAAGCACAAAACACACACGAAGTTTCCCCCAAACCCCCCACCACACACACACACACACACACACATACACACACGCGCTGCAAGCTTCCCTCCATCTTTCTCTCTCTATCATCCCCACTCCCTCTCCATCTTTATCTCTGCTTCGCAGACACCAGCTACAGTATGCATCACACTAACTGATTGACACCTCTAAAACTGATAGTAATCATGAGGCAGCTGATGAACAGTGGACTAAAAATCGGAATGACCATTGATTTCCATTCTCATAGGCGGTGAGTTATAGTGAGACATTGTGCACAGGGGCTCCGACTTTAAGACAAAGGGATCGGGCCATGTCTCCAATCTGAGATGTAGGCCAGACAATAGTCTAAACCAAAAAATTAAACTACCCATTGGGAGAAGAGATACAGAGAGAGAGAGAGAGAGAGAGAGAGAGATGGATGATGAAGCTTATTCTATTTGTTATAGTGTACCGCGCTCCTGGCCCATACACTGAATTTATATCTGATTTCTCAGATTTTTTTTAAATTCAAGTTTAGTTTTAGTACGGATGAAACTAATTATAGTAGGCGATTTTAACATTCATGAAGACGTTGATAATGATAGCCTTAGTACCGTGTTTATCTCATTATTACATTCAATTGGCTTCGCTCAGAGTGTAAATAAACCCACTCACTGTTTTAACCACACCCTCGACCTTGTTCTGACTTATGGCATCGAAATTGAACATTTATTGTCTTTCTGCTGAATCCTCTTTTATCGGACTATTATTTAATAACTTTTGAATTCCTGTTACTGGACTACACACCTTTAGGCAAAAATGTCATTACTAGATGTCTATCTGACAGTGCTGTAGCTAAATTTAAGGAACTGATTCCATCAGCACTGAATTCAGTGCCATGTTACAATATAAAAGAGGACTCGTATTTTCAATTTAGTCCCTCCCAAATTGATCATCTTGTCGATAGTGCTGCAGGCTCAATGAGAATGACACTCGACTCTATTGCCCCTCTAAAAAAGAAGATAATAAACCAAAGGAGGTTAGCTCCATGGTTTAACTCCCAAACCCGCATATTAAAGCAAAACTACATGAAATCTTGAAAGGAAATGGCGTTCTACTAAACTGGAATAATCCCCTTTAGCCTGGCATGATAGTCTTAAAACACACAAGAAGGCCCTATGTAATGCCAGAGCGGCCTATTACTCATCTTTAATAGAGGAAAATAAAAAAATCCCCAGGTTTCTCTTCAGCACTGTAGCCAGGCTGACAGAGTCATAGCTCTATAGATCCATGTATTCCTATAGGTCTCAGTAGTGATGACTTCATGAGCTTCTTCAATGATAAAATTCTAACTATTAGAGACAAAATTTACCACCTCCTACCCTCAACCAGCACCGATTTATCTTTAAACACAGGAACCTTAGAAACAGCTGTAAAACCTGATGTATACTTAGACAGTTTTTCTCCCATCGACCTTGCCAACTAACTTCAACAATGTCTTCATCTAAACCATGAACGTGTTTCTTAAACCCCACCCCAACTAACCTGCTTAAGGATGTTTTACCCTTAGTTATCACCTCTTTATTAGATATAATCAATCTGTCTTTATTAACAGGCTATGTACCGCAGTCCTTTAAAATAGCTGTAATTAAACTTCTTCTTAAAAAGGATACTCTTGATCCATATGTTTTAGCTAACTATAGACCCATATCTAACCTTCCCTTTCTCTCTAAGATCCTTGAGAGAGCTGTCGCCGACCAGTTGTGTGACTTTCTACATAATAATAGTTTATTTGAGGATTCTTAGTCAGGATTTAGAGTGCATCATAGCACAGAGACAGAGTTGGTGGAAGTTACAAATGACCTTCTTACTGCATCAGACAAAGGACTTGTCTCTGTACATGTCTTGTTAGATCTTAGTACTGCATTTGACACTATAGACCATCACATCCTATTACACACCTGGAAGATTTAATTGGCATTAAAGGAACCGCTCTAAGCTGGTTTAAGTGCTATTTTTCAGATCGATTTCAGTTTGTGCACGTTAACGATAAATCCTCCAAATACGCAAAAGTTAGTCATGGAGTTCCATAAGGCTCTGTACTTGGACAAGTTCTATTCACCTCATATATGCTTCCTTTAGCTAGTATTATTAGGAAACACTTCCATTGTTATGCAAATGATACACAATTTGTCAATGAAGCCTGATGAAATCAATCATTTAGCTAAACTTCAAGCATGCCTTAAGGACATAAAGACCTGGATGACCAGCAACTTGACAAAACTGAAGTTATTGTACTTGGCCCCCAACACCTCAGAAACACATTACCTAGTGATATACTTACTCTAGATGGCATTGCCCTGGCCCCCAGCAACACCGTTAGGAGTCTTGGAGTTCTCTTTGATCAGCATATGTCCTTTAACTTCCACATAAAACAAACTTTAAGGACGGCCTTATTTCACCTATGTCACATTGCAAAAATCAGGCACATCCTGTCTCAAAAAGACTAAGAAAAAATAGTCCATGCTTTTGTTACTTCTGGGCTGGATTTTTGTAATTCCTTGCTATCAGGCTGTCCCAAAATATATTTAAATACTCTCCAGCTGATCCAAAATGCTACAAAGTGAATACTGGCAGGAACTAGGAAAACAGAACATATTTCTTCTGTGTTAGCTCCTCTGCATTGGCTCCTTTTAAAGTACAGAATAGAATTTAAAATCCTCCTCCTCATCTGCAAAGCCCTTAATGGTCAGGTACCATCATATCTTAAAGACCTCATACTACCCTCTTACCTCACTAGAATCCTGTGCTCCCAGGATGCAGGCTTACTTGTGGTTGCTAGAGTCTCCAAAAGTAGAATGGGAGGCAGAGCCTTCAGTTACCAGGCTCCTCTCCTGTGGAACAAAACCTCCAGTTTGGGTCCGGGAAGCAGACACCCTCTCCACTTTTAAAAGTAGGCTCAAAACCTTCCTTTTTGATAGAGCATAGATAGGGCTGGCTCAGGCTTGCTTTTGAACCATCATCTAGTTATTCTGCTATAGGCCAAGACTGCCGGGGGACATCCCATGATGCACCGAGCTCCTCTCTCCTCCTTTAACCCCCCATCTGCATGCATTCATAGCCCAGCAATGCTTGTTACTAACTTGGCTTCTTCTCTCTCCAATAGTTTTGTGCTTTCTCATCTCTATCCTCTCTCTTCCTGTCGCCTTCTGCAGGTATTTCTGCCCCTGGTGCTGCAGAGTCTGGATCAGTGACTGCAAACCACCTACTGCCCCCAAGATCCTGCTCAACACCCACTGCTTATTATGATTAGCATTATTATTGTTATATTTAGTATTATTATTAGCCATATTATTATCTCTCAGACCACCCCCCCCCCCAATCAACCCAGCCGGTCAAGGCAGACGGCTGCCCACCAGGAGATGGGTTCTGTTCAAAGTTTCTACCTGTTAAGAGGGAGTTTTTCCTTGCTGCTGTTTCCAAGTGCTTGCTCATGGGGGGATGTGGGGTCTGTGTAAATATAAGTATAAAGAGTACATTCTAGACCTATAAAGAGTGCCCTTAGATAACCTCTTTGATGATTTGGCGGTATATAAATAAAATTGAACTGAATTGAACTGAAATTGAATTGGAGGTAATGTTAATGTAAGGTAATATAAGGTAGTGTTAAGTAATGATCAACAACAACACTAACTCAACATTAACTTTGAGTTGGTCAACACTAACTCAAAGTCAACGATGAGCTTTCTTTCCCTTTAAGCTTTAAAAGCAGATTCCACTAATGAAGACCCAGAGTTGCAGTTGAAAATTCCAGAAAAAACTGGTAAGCGGCCTTGAATTCTGAATTATTTTTTCAAACTTGCAAAATTATTTGTATTTGTACTGTGACTATGATGTCCAAACATGGTTCATTGTTTATTTTAATCAACTAGAGTCACTTAATCAAAAGATTATAACTAATATATTTTGATATTCCATATCTTTCAAAGTATAGTAGTTATTGTATTGATTTACTTGTAGTAGACATTGCGAAAAGCTTTGGAAACAATCAATATTGATCAAACATAATTATGTCAACGATGATACTTAAGTCATATTTATATCACTTTATCGCCAGAATAATATGACTGCCTCAACTACAAAAAGGTCTTTCAAAGTGTCTCTGGTTTCTCTTTGTAGTTTATTTGGATTCCCATTAGTTATTAGATATCCTGTAATCTGCAAAAAGTATCAATATCGCTCCCTACAAATACACACAGGAGCCAAAAATATAACTGCACATTATTGTGGATCAAAGCAATAATTGCACTTGCATCACTTGTACTGTAACTCTTACAGTTGTTTGCCCAAATGCTATTGATCCTCAGCAACACCTACCAGGCAACGTTGCCGTGGGCACTGTCATCTAGGTGACAGAGCAGCTCCAGGGTTTGGGGATTCTGGGCGGTGTCATCAGGTGACTCATGGCTACCTGTCTCCCAGTCAGAGGGCATCCGCCATACTGCCGCAGAGGAAACCACCCTGCTGTCACTGGCTGGAGGGGGACAAAACACAAGCACACCCACGCGCACGCGCACACACACACACACACACGCACACAAACACACGCACACACACACACACACACACACACACACACAAACACACACACACACACACACACACAATAGTTGTCAGGAAACTCATTGACAAAATGCATTTCTTAGCCCCTTACCCGAACCTTAACCATCACAACTAAATGCCTAACCTTAACCGTTACTCTTACCCAAAGTGTGTGTGTGTGTGTGTGTGTGTATGTGTGTGTGTGGTGGACAGGTGCTAATGCAGTGACATACCTACACTCCTTCAAATCCACATCACAAATTAGTTATTTTGGCATATCCACACCAGAGCCAGAGCTGCTAATTAGAACCGGTGGAGTAAATGTAGAAATGATACAGTAATTGGAATAAAAGTTTGAGGTTGAAGGGCATAACGCATATCGAAAAGTGAAAGCAGAAAGAAAAAGAGCCTAATTTCTTTTTGGTGTAGCTATTGACAGCGTGTGGACAAGCGTTGGGCTATGAAACAATAGGCATTAGGCCTATTTGTCAAATTAAAATAGCAACGTGGTGTGTGTCCACAAGCTCTTGATGGTTTTAAACAGCCTTGCACTTGGAGTAAGCAGGCAAACAATCATCTTGAACAAAAGCCTTTTCTTACCCACATATTAGAGCACCAGTGGGAGGCAGTATGGAAACGTTATAGGAATGCACTTGTGTATGTGTGTATATTTGTATGTACTGTATATACTGTATCTGTGTGAGTGTGTGGTGTGCGCAGTAGTGCGTGACTGGCTGTTTGAGATTTAGCCTGTTCTAGAGTGGCTGTCATCCTGTGAACTCAAGCATGTAAAAAGCACCAGACAGAGGGTGAGAGGGAGAGACTGTGGGAGAAAAAAAAGGGAGCAAGGAAAGAGGACGGTGGAGGCTGTGATGGGGCGTTGTGTGTGTGTATGTGGTTTGTGCTTAGGGGGAGGGTGGGGGTGGGGGGTTACAACTACTACCCTCTTTAATAATAATTCTAACCACAACTATACAACCAAGTCTTAGCATTTTAACAGCCCTTTGAAGTAGTGTGGACTGGCAAAAATGTTGTGACTTATAATTAACTATAATTATAAGAATGAGAATTATTATAACTATAATTCTGAGAATGAGATTCTGGTCCATGCTCACATGACTGCATCCCATAATTTCTGCACATTTGTCCACTGCACATTCATGCTTCAAATCTCCCATTCTACCACATCCCAATTGGATTCACATCTGGTTACTGGAGAAGCCACTTAACTACACTGAACTCATTGTCATGTTCATGAAACCACTTCATGCTGGAAGTAGCCATTAGGAGATGTGTAAATTGTGGCTATAAAGGGACAATCATTGTCAGCAACAACACTCAGGTAGGCTGTGGCATTCAAATGATGATTTATTGGTATTAAGGGGCCAAAGTGTGCCATAAAAACATTCCCGACACCATTACACTGCCACCATCCTGGACCGATGACACAAGGCAGGTTGGGTCTAGGGATTCATGCTGCTGATGCTAAATCCTGACCCTGCCATCGGACCTTAGCAGAAATCCTGATTCATCAGACCAGGCTATGTTTTTCTAGTCTTCAACTGTCCAGTTTTGGTCAGCCTGTGCCCACTTCAGCCTCTGATTTCTGTTCTTAGCTGACAAGAGTGGAACCCATCATGGTCTTATGCTGTTGTATCCCATCTGCCTCAAGGTTCGACATGTTGTGCATTCTGAGATGTTTTTCTGCTTACCACAATTGTAGCCTTTCTGTTAGCTCCAACCCATCTGGTCATTCTCCTCTAAAACCTCTCATCAACAAGGTGTTTCTGTCCGCAGAACTGCCATTCACTGGATGTTTTTTGTTTTTTGCACCATTCTAAGTAAACCCAGGAGATCAACAGCTTCAGAAACAGTCAAACCAGTCCGTCTGGCAGCAACAATCCTGCCACAGTCAAAGTCACTGAGATCACATTTTTCCCCATTCTGGTGTTTGATGAGAACATCAACTTAAGGCCCCTTATGTGTACCAGCATTGTTTTATGCACTGCAGTGCTGTCACATGACTGGGTGATTGGATAATTGTATGAATAAGCAGATGTATAAATTAGGTGTTCCTAATAAAGTGCTCGTGAGTGTAAACATTGTTACCACCCCTGCCTAATGTGCTGTTGGTAGTTCACGTGCCGCTAAAACAGCTCTAGTCTGCTGAGGCATGGACTCCAGAAGACCTCTGAAGGTGCCCAGTGGTATCAACCACCAAGACATTAGCAGCAGATCCTTTAAGTCCTGTATGATGCAAGGTGGAGCCACCGCAGATACGACTTGTTCCAGTACATCCCCCATCACCCTGTCACCAGTTTGTGGTTTGTCCCTCCTGTCTACAGTCAGTAGGTACTAACCACTGCTGACTGGGACCATCCCACAGGCCTTGCTGTTTCAGAGAGGCTTTTGACCCAGTCGTCTGCCCATAGCAGTTTGGCCATTGTCAAAGTTGCTCAGTTGCCCATATGCTCATGCATTCTGCATCCAACATAGTGTGCCGTTGTTACGAGATAAACGTTATTCACTTCATCTTTGAGTGGTCATAATAGACCATTCTCAGTTTGCTTTCTTCTCTGTACTTGTGTTCTTGTGAAATTGTGAAATGTCATCAGGGGCTTTAACAAAAATATTTGTTTATTTTACGTGGCAATATACTGTATAAAGTTATCAGATTGTTCCAACAGTTACATATTCACACCAGCATCAGCCTCAAAAAGTACCCATCGGGTTCTATTTTTAATTATACATCCAAAATATACAATTACATTTTGCCATGTTCAAAAATTGGGATAATTGGGATTAATCTGTTACCACACTTGTTAATGATGAGGAAGACTATATCCATATCACCCTTTTGCTCGTTTAAATTAAAGTAGTATTTTCTTTCAAAGCTATGGCAATGTACGCCTTTCTTAACTGAAAGGATTATTGGGGTGAAAAAACTTGATTGTTTAAGTATAATATATGTCTTTTTATCCTGTATGAAAATGTGAATGTACGTATGACATGTGCACCATTGTCAACTAAACTGACTTACATCCCAAAGGACTTAATTTTGTTTACAACAGGTTTACCTGCCTTGGATTGTTCTATTATAAATTGTTTTATACTTTCAATTCTGTGACGTGTACTGCAGCAAACTAAAAACCATGTCTGGATTTGTACAATTAGACAGCCTTACATAAAAGCACAGATGACCTTCAAGGATTTTTTCCTGCCAGACAGTGACTTTGCAGCCACAGCTAGTATCCCTCATGTAGGTCATCATGTCTACACATTTGTATTGATTCTATCAGAGTCTGAACATGTCTGTACATGAATTCTAACAAAAAGCTGCTACTGTCAGACCTGTGAAGACATCTGTTAAAGACCGATTACATGTTATAAGTCTCAACTAAACTCTAGGTCAGAATAAGGTCATTAGATGAAAGTAATACATAGGAAAATGAAAGAAAGATAAAGCATATGCAAAAAAAGAGACAAAGAAAGAAAAACAAACAAAAGAAAGAGAAACAATATGCATAAAGAGGCAGAGAATACAGTCAGAGACAGAAGGAAACAGTATGACTCACTTTTGTTATAGCAGGTGGTAAGCACAGCCTTATCTGCAGGACTGGTGCCAATGTGCCATATTTCCCCAGCTTGGTGCAGAAGGACATTCTTATTAATGATGTTATTCTCATCATCAAAGTCAATGATGTGGATCTGGAAGTAAAGCAGAGACAGAAAGAAGAAATGTGCTGAGAATGAAGCTGGATTTAAAAAAAACACTGCGTGCAGCCCCCCCCCCACACACACACACACACTAACCATAGTTCTCAACTCATTGCTCTGATTCCCCCAAAAAGAAGATTTCTCTCTTAAAACGACAGTAAATGTAATTTCAAGGCAGGCATCACTTTGTTTTTCCCACCCCCCCCAATCAACTTCATATGGCTGAAGACTTTTCATCTTGACTTGGCCTTTAAAGTGACGATGAAGACACTTTTAGAAGTCATTCTGGATTCTTAGGAGTTCGGCATATGACATGTTGGGGGAGTCAGAAGAAAAGGTACAACCAAAAGGAAATCAATAAAAGCTCATTCCATATTATTTTTAAGACAAATGGCCCCCGCTAAAGGGGGCTGAGAATGAGTTGCATTATCCAAAAGAGTTTTTCTGTGAAAGGCCTTTAATTGTGTACTTTTTCCAAAAAGAAATTTCTTATAAGGAAACTTTTGCCAGCAGATCATAATTTAGCTGTAGCTGTAGTACTCTAATTTGACATGTCTAGTATTGGTCTGTGTAATGTGTAAGTGATCAGTTACTGTAAATACAGTATGGTACTCATGAATGGGGGAGCAACGATATGGAAAACATTTCCTTCCTAGAAAACATGTTCTTGGTGAATGGCTGTGCGTTAAGTTGGAAGGTGGAGTCTTAGGGGGCAATTAACTTACCTTAGCATAAACACTGGAGGCAGAGGAAAACAGCTAGCCTGGCTCTGTTTAAAGGGGAAAAAAATCTCATCTAACTCTCTGAGAACACGATTAAGCATATTTGCCAAAATGTTCTATTTCTTTAAGAAATATTAAAAAATAGATTTTTCCTCTAACCCAGCAAATTTCTCATTCTGCTGACAGGAATGAAGTATCTTATGCAGTTTCATCTGAAATTTGCATCCTTTAAATATAATTTCAGTAAAGGCACATCTTATAAGTGTGGAAAGTATTTGATTTTCTTTTAATTCCATCACAACTGAACCAAGCCGAGCCAGTCAGCAAACGAGTGCAAACGTTGAATAACTGATGCAAAACTGATGCTTGCATGGTGCAGAAAAGTACAAATGCTAGAACAAATTATTCGACTTTGAGGTAGAATTGTTTTGTCAAGTACTAATACTATTTTGGATACACAAGAATAGAAAGAGATATGCCCAAAAAAAAAAAAAACAGGACTGGTATCAATCCTCAATACTAAAATTGGAACAGACCAAAATATGTCACAAAATGTAGCACTGAGAAGTGAAAAAAGGCCAAGTACTGGAAGCTGTCATCTACTGTTTGATGAAATTCATACTGCTCTGTATTTATTCCTTGATCATACCGTCTCTGATATAAATATTTTTTAAAACATATTTATATACCTCAAAAATGTTTCGTTTTGGTATCAGCACCAAAAGTCAGGTATTGAGTCAGCACTAAAACTGCATCACTAATGTGCTATACACCTGAGCTTAATCACTGCTGGTTTCGATGGTTCCAAATTACTGAAATGTTGTGTTATTTCATATTTTCAGGATTCATCTGGGTTAAGGATGCTAAAGATAAATTCCAAGAATGTGTTAAGAGTTACACCTAAAACACTATATAATCCTCAACTATAAAAACTTTTTGTGTAGCTCCTTGACCTGGTATAATACTGAGGCCTTGGCTGCACTTGAAAACACAATCAATAGCTTTGCAGACTTTACAGCACTTGTAAAAGTTGAACAAACAAGCTAAACTTTTATCCATAAGAAGTTAATAGAAACTCCTTACTGAGCTCTTTTCATTTGCTGGAAATCTATTCTATGAGGGCCCTCGATTGAATGCAGTTCAGGGCCCACAATGCCGTAAAACAGTAAAGGTCTCAAAGTTTGATCAGACAATATATGGCAGTTTCTCCCATAAGAGAGACACTTACAGCACCTTGGGGACTGTTAATGGGGTCGCACTGGACAATAACTCCTGCTAGGCACTTCCACTCCACTTGCCTGTACTACTTTTACAGGCTGAACAAGAGGATGAAAGGATGGGGCATGAGGAGGAGGAGGAGAAGAGCATTGGAGCGGTAGCATCCTTCAGCCTTTTCAAAGTGAGCTAGGTGGCTATTAACCTTGGGTTGGACTGCATGGAGCAAAAAATTATTACGCAAAGTTATAATTTTATGGTGGTGGGGGAGCGGTACAAATAAATTCAGGGCATTGGGACAGGGTAATAGAAAGGCCTAGTAATAGGGTCTCCCCAAATTAACTCAGGTGTGAGGGGAGAGAGAAGTTCTAGCCCTTCTTCCCCAGGTGATTTATCCTTCATTCTTTCAGGCCTAGGGAGTGACTCATAGCCTTCGGCCACTTGGGCAACCAGCCCAGTGCTGTTAATTATGTGCCAATGGTGGGAGGAATTGAGGCAAGAAGCAGGAGAGGAGGGAGACTGGCAAGAAGGGGTAAGGGAGGGGTAAAGCCACGCTGGCTCATCGCCCCCACTTCAGGGCCCTCTCCTCTAAAGCTCTTGAGCCGCACAGATGACAGTGAGCAGGGTTGAGGAGTAGTGAGCAGGTGAGAGGTGCCAAGCTCGGGTGCTTTATCTCATTAGCAGCCTTAAATGCCATGCCGACGCTGCCTCCGATCCGTCACTCCAGCTATTGGTCTCTGAGGGATTTGAGAGGTGCTTACGATTTGAGAGAGGCATTTCTAACCTGCATTATGCTTAATGGGAGGTGGAGAGGCCAGCAGGCTTATGGATACAGCAGAAGCTATCAGGGCTGAAATGCCAATCGAAAAAACATTTTTCATATTGCAAGTTCAAACTCAGAGAACTGAGCTAACCAATGTTGGTCAGCAAACTTATACAGAGTGGAAAAGACAGTGAGCTTCATGAATAAAATGGACATGGACTGACTGAACCCAAGATTATCATGGAAGGTCATCTCAAAGAACATGACCTAGGCTTTACAGTTTTGAACGTTCCTTGATATTGATATCAGAAAACAAAGCACAAGTCAATAAAGATATTTTTTTACATTTTTAACGACACGGGTTTGAATTCTTTTTGTTTTCTTAGTATATAACTTGTGACATAACTAATACCTAAAGATGGAAGTCATTTTCCGAAGTTTAAAAGTTTAAAAGTTTAAACAAAAACAGAGTTAGAGCAAAAGCTCTCAAACTCCGTTCAAAAGCTGATACTTTCACACCTCCACACACCTTGCCAATGGCTGTGTAAAGTAGTCAGGATTGTCCAGTTGTCTGTTTCAAAAAGTGACAAAAATGACCAGAAAACTGTGGTAAAAGCTGTTAAGGTGTTTCAGACAACAAGTGGTTGCTGCCACCGCCTCCATTGTTTTCAATGAAAAAACGCTGGCAGTGGCAAGGGGAGCAGGGGGCTTACTCTTGTGAACATACTGTACATAGATATTTGTTGCTGCATCCGCAGTTCATGACGGTTCAGCTTCTTCATCTGCCGCCATAGCACGCTGTGTTAACATGGCAACCATAGAAAATAATGTGAATTAAACAATAGCTGTGTTTTACAGTTCCCTGAATTATTATACACCTCTTCACCAGCAGTGAACAGACAGATTAATAAAGAGAAAAAGTTTTGAAGCAACATCACATTCAAGTTTGATTATCCAATCTTGGACAGTAAACAATTATGATACTATTAGCAAAACACACACTTTTATAGTATATATAATAGTATCATACTGCTTTAAATTTACTCAATTTTAACATATAATTCACACTATTGAACTGTGTGATGAGATCATACTAAGTGGATAGTGGATAGCAGAGCTGATGGTGTAAGTGGTGGCGAAAGCGTTGCACCCTGCTGCAATGAATTCAAAATAAAGAACACAGATTTTGCCAGGTGGTAGCCGCGGCCACATCAACAACCACTAAGCTGTCTGAGAGCACCTTTAGTCGAACCAACAAGCACTTTGTTTGAAGCATAGTGAGCTCTTGACGCTGTCAGAATTTTGATGCAGACTGTGTTTGGTCCTCAGAGCTCTATATCGGCCATTAGTCAGCATGTCTTACAGCACTGGTTCTCAAACTTTTTCCGGCATACCCCCCTTCAGATTTGATCCAAGTTGAATTTTAGTGAAATAAAGGTCAGCGCAATAGCATCAGCAAACTCTTGTTTGTTTATTTTCCCTACATAAATCATATTCATTCAGCTTAGTTTCACTACATCCACGTCCCCTCTGCAGTGGCTTGATGCACTGCCCTCCAGTTTGAGAACAACTGGATTACAGTTAGGGATGCAACAATCCATACTAGACCCCATTCTAACTTCATTAAGTGGATATTGGCCAGAAGTGACTGATCAACATTAAATCCACATTAAATCCAATCTGGAATAGGTATCAGAATCAGTATGAGGAGACAAAAAGCTGGATTGGTAAATCCCTACTTAAAGTGCGCTCTAGGAACACCGTTTTGGATTTCAACACATTTCTCTCACTACTGCCAACTTACATCTGAGAAAGCCCAAAATCATACAATCTATAGTGGCCTCAAATCAAAAGTCAATTGAATAAATGAGCAATAAGCACTTTCCTTACTACATAAATCTAATAATTGTATTAGGATTAGTTTAACATGACTATGAAGAATTCATCCCTTTTGTTTTCTTGTGTTTCAGCTCCGTGCTCATGCCAAAGTGGAAGAAAGTGTTAGGAGGAGTATGTTAAGCTACTGACAGTGTGTAATAAGAAATCACACAGATCGACTGGGAGGTATTGTTGCCGTTCCCAACAAGCTCTGTATTAGACCCGCTACACAAGACTTAGATTGAACTACATCTGTATTCAGTACCACACCGTTTTCACACTGAAGTCTGCCAGAAAATAGGCTCATTTTTAATCAAGGCACAAATCTCTCTCTCTCTCTCTCTCTCTTTCTCTCCTTCTTTCCCTTTTACTCTTAGTGAGCTAATTATTTCTCCCCCCGTTTAGAGCCAACTGTTTCTGTCATCTGTCTCTGTAATGCAGAGGTCTCTGTAATGACCTCTGCATGCATGTGTTGACGCGCACACTCACTCTTTCTCCTTCACACACACACAGACACATAAACACAGAACCCTCACTAACACTTAGACACACATACACCTTTGTAAAGGAACCACAGATATACACACGACATATATGCACTAGCAACAGATCTGTCTATTAATTAGGATCGCACTGGCTTAAGTGCAGTCACTGACATATGGGTGTATGCTGAAATGACATAAGTGATATTAATTATCAATCGACAAATAATTAATTGGCAACAATTTTGATAATTGATTCGCCATTTATTGTTGAATAAACTAGGCAATTAATCACTTAGTCTACTGATAGAAAAGTAATCTGCAGTTACAGTAGTGTGATAATCAATTTATAATTTAAGTCATTTTTAAGCAAAAATAACATTTAGGACTGAAACGAAAAGTGAATTGATAAATCATCATGTGTCTGTGATAGAAAATAAGAGAAGTATGTGTGTTTACCATTTAAATATAATTTTTAACAGAGAATTCAACTTAAATCCATATTCAGCTCAGATAATCTTACTTGTTTTTTGATGTTTAAATGATAAAAAGAAAGGAATGTGACAGAAAATGAGAAAAGTACGTGGGTTTATCATCAAAATATCATTTTAAAAGAAGAATTCTACTTAAACTCAGATTCAGCTTAAACAGATAGTCTGTGTCTTATGTAACATGTAATGTAAACAGAAGAGCAAGGCTTCAGTCTCTTCATGACCAAAGATGGTAATACTGTACTGGACTAGTCTTGATTAATGAAGTTAAGTTGTCAAGCTTGGTTTCCTCCTTCCTATACATATGCATGTAAATGTATGTTTGGAAAATTGATCATTGGATGGAACATATACTGTATGTTGATATTTACTGACCAACCAGAATGAGTTTCTTTGTTCTCTAGAAGACTCTAAAAGATTAGGTATGCTCTCTGTTTGGAGAGACAGAGGTTTTTTGCTGACTTGTTTAAATTGCTCTCTCCTATTATTGATCAATAATAATCACATTAATATTCAAATCCATCAGTGTCTGTGCTTTAGTTGTGTCCGTGTCCAGAGTGTTTACAGAATTTTCACCACGTCTCTTTGGTTTATATTAGTGTACAGTTAGGCCTGTAAGTATTTGGACATTGACACAATTTTCATAATTTTGCCTCTGTACACAACCACAATGGATTTGAAACAAAGCCATGAAAATGTAATTGAAGTGTCGACTTTCAGTTTTAACTCAAGGGGTTTAACAGAAATATCACATTAACTGTTTAGGAATTACAGCCATTTTTATACTTAGTCACTCATTTTCAGAGGCTCAAAACTAAATGGACAATTGACAATTGATCAGATAAAAAGTCTGGAGTGGATTCCAAGTGTTGAATTTGCATGTCGTAGTTCTGCATGGGAACTCTCTATGCAGTGTCGATGCAAATGAAGGAGGCCATCATTAGCCTGAAAAAACAAAACAAACCTATCACACAGATAGCAGAAACTTTAGGAGTGGCCAAATCCACAATGTGGTACATTCTTAAAAAGAAGAAATGCACTGGCAAGCTCAGCAACACCAAAAGGCCTGGAAGACACAACTAAAGTGGATGATCACAGAATTCTGAAAAAAAACCCTTCATAACATCTATCCAGGTCAATAACACTCTCGAGGAGGCAGGTGTATCACCGTCAAAATCTACAATCAAGAGACAACCTCATAAATGTAAATACAGAGGGTATGACACAAGGTGCAAATCACTGGTAACACTCAAGAACAGAGAGGTTAGACTTTGTCAGAAAACATCTAAAGAATCCTGTCTTTGGACAGATGAAACCAAGATTAATTTGTATGAGAATGATGGGAAGAGAAGAGTATTGGGAAGGAAAGGAACAGCTCATGATCCAAAGCATACCACATCATCTGTCAAACATGGTGGGGGCAGTGTTACAACATGGACATGTATGGCTCCACTGAAACTGGGTCACTGGTGTTTATTGATGATGTGACCGCTGATAGAAGTGGCAGGATAAATTCTGAAGTGTACAGGGCTATACTATCTGCTCAGATTCAGCCAAGTGCTGCAACACTGATAGGACGGTGCTTCACAGTACAGATTGATAATGACCCAAAACATACTGCAATAGCAACCCAAGAGCTTCTCAAGGCAAAGAAATGGAATATACTTCAATGGCCAAGTCAGTCACCTGACCTCAACCCAACTGAGCATGCTTTTCACTTACTGAAGACAAAACTGAGAGCAGAAAGACCTACAAACAAGCAGCAACTGAAGGTGGCTGCAGTGAAGGTCTGGCAAATCATCTCAAGGGAGGAAACTCAGCATTTGGTAGTGTCTATGGGTTCCAGACTTCAGGCAGTCATTGACTGCAAAGGATTTTCATCCAAAAATAGTTAAAAATAATCCTTATAGTTATTATTATACTGTTTGTCGAATTACTTTTGAGCCTCTGAAATTGAGGGACTATGTATAAAAATGGCTATAATTCCTAAACAGTTAATGTGATATTTTTGTTAAATCCTATGAATTAAAGCTTAAAGTCTACAATTCAATCACATCTTGATGGCTTTGTTTCAAACCCATTGTGATGGTGTACAGAGGCAAAATTACAAAAATTGTGTCGCTGTCCAAATACTTATGGACATAACTTTATATCAAATATGTTTGGGTTTTGGATTGTTGGCTGGACAAAACAAGCAATCTGTGGATGTTAGGTTGGAATGTGAGAAAATGTGATGGGATTCTGCACCATATAGTCTGCACATTTTGTAGAATAAATAATTAATTAATTTAGGACTGTAACTACTGAACATTTCCATCAATAATTATTCGGTTGATTGTTTTTTGATTAACCATTTGGTCGATAAAACAACCATAAAAAAAGGGAAAAAAAATGCCAATAATAACAAGTTCCCAAATCCCTAAGTTCTTTTGTTTCTTTTGTCCAAGTGAAATATTCAATTAACAATGAAACTAATCAGAGAAATGCAGAAAATCCTCTAGTATTGGCTGGAAGCAGCCAATACTAATTATTTTAATATCAAAATTGGTGGTGAAATATTTTCAATAATTGTTTCTAATCTAATAGTTAACTAAATTGATTATTGGAAAGAATATTGTCAGATTAATCAATAAATTGAAATTGAAAATATTCTTTAGTTGCAGCTCAATTTCCGAGCCTTGTATCCAGTGCACCCATTCACACCATACATATACAGTCTACGATACCAAAGATTAAAACCCTGAGGTTTCTTAAATCTAGAAAAACAAACAAAAATAAAATAAAATAGGTCAAATCTTCTTACTCTTACTCTCTTCTTAGTATAGGAGCTAAGCACAACCAAATAAATGTGCACTTAATGGCAACCTTGGCTAGTCCTCTTTAGGACTATCAAATAAACATATGAATGGAGAAAAAAATTAATGAATTACAGATTTCAAGCAATACAAGGTTACAAAAATTCTCCATTTCTAAATTTTAATTTTTTTGGCATTCTTATTGTTTCTGGTTTTTCATTTTAATACTATTTCAAGTTTTTTTTTTTTTAATTTCTTTAATTGTCTAATATTTGACATTTACTGGTCAGTACAAATCCACTGAGACATCTTCAGCCTTTTATCTTTAAATCTACATTTATTATGTGTGGGATTCCATGTAAAAGAACGCGTCTGTCTCAATACCTACACCTCAGGTCTTGAAAGTGTATCCCACAATTCACCACGGTTTACTGTACCACACCCATCCAGTTGTTGGTGGTAGTGCACCTACAGGCTGGTTTTAGGACTTTTAGGACTGACATTAATCAACAGAGGGGTGGCACGGTGGTGCAGTGGTTAGTACTGTTGCCTCACAGCAAGAACGTTCTGGCTTTGAATCTGCCGGCCAGCCAGGGCCTTCGTGTGGAGTTAGCATGTTCTCCCCGAGCCTGCGTGGGCTTCCTCCGGGTACTCCAGTTTCCTCCCACAGTCACAGTCCAAAGACATGCAGGTTAAGATAAATGGCGACTCTAAATATATGCCCTAGGTGTGAATGTAAGCGTTTTTGTTTGTCTCTGTATGTCAGCCCTGTGATAGACTGGTGACCTGTCCAGGGTGCACCCTGCTTCTCAACCAGTGTCAGCTGGGATATGATCTAGCCCCCTGCGACCCTCAAAGGATAAGCGGTATACCTACTGGATGGATGGATTAATCAACAGAGATGAAGAAGCTAAAGATTGTGAAATGGTAGATTCAGCGTTAATATTGTACTGCATGTCCAAACACTACAAATGTCAGAACCTCCACAGATGCTTCTCATGTGATATTGACAATCTGCTTTCCTTGATGGGACTGATAAGAATAATATTGCATACCTGAAACTTTCAAGATAAATATTAAATATATCCTTTTATCAAAGATTTTGAGAAATATGGTTCATCCTTAAAAATTTTATCAGAGAGAAACCATCAAAATAATATAATGGTATGTCTCAATTTAATGTCTTTATTGAGTTTATTACTCCTCTCAGCTTCTGGATATGTTTTTATTGTCATCTGACTAACTGTAATACTGTACACTTGATAAATATTTGTTTCATCTAATCATCTGTGCATGTGTCATCTACAGGATTTGTATTTGTGGGAGTGACAAGATGTCCTTATTAACCCAAGTGTGTCCCAGAGAGCACTGACAAACTTCCACAAGCTTACGGTCTTAAACTGCACTTTTGGCACTGTGGCAATTACCAGAAATACATCACACAAGTGGGTACTTAACTACTCGCAAGCATTGCAATTGTGGGTATTGGGACAGACAAGAAGTAACCTTAAGCCAATAAGGTGTGGACTGGGGATCTATTTAGGGTCTATTGAAGTAGTTGAAACTACTTTTTTACAATTTGTAGGACTAAGCCCTATTTTATATTATTACAACACTACTCAATCAAATATGGGTCAACTTTTCTGCACTAAAGTCTTGATTGCCTTGAAGAAAAGAAGGTGACCACAAAAAAATCTTCTGACCAAAATCAAAGCTGTTTATTAGGTCTTAGGTTGAGGTCTTAGGTTAAATTTAGTGTTGAACTTCTTCAAATTTCTTCAGAAATGATCAGGTTTTTTTTTTTAAACTGGCCCCTCAACTTTACAATGGACAATCACAAAAATCTTGGCATCATGTTGACCCATACCCTGCTCTCTTCTAGAAACTTGTGAATCACCTTTGACTTCTGAATATTGAAACCGAATGTGATGCCAGATGTTAATTGGTCATGCTTTTAACATTTAACAGATTTTTTTTTTTAAAGTCATGTCTGCTTGCGTCCTACCTGAAGAAAGTTATTAATGACTTTATTTCATCCTTTCTGGAGTAATATAACTGCTCTCATTCTATATTTCATTTTATACTATTGTGAAAAAGAACTATCACCTGCAGTTGAGTAAAAATGCACTCTTTCATTTAGGAGAACATTTTGGACTTCTTTTTACTTGGGATCTTATGACGCTGAAAACATTAGTTAAAAGCAAACTGCATAACTAAAAATTGAAAGCAAACTCCATTCACTGTTGAAGACTGTGAAATGCAACTTAAAGCTCTGGAAAGTCTTGTAAGTGGACTTTGAGTTAAGTTTTTTCCTTCTTTTGTTTGTTTTTGTCAACCTAATGTATATTTCCGAAATTCAAATCTCTTATTTTTCACTCTTGTGTACTGTCTGATCATAAGAAAACGCTCTGCTCTCAGATACATTAGCAAAAAATATGGACAATCATTTAAACTCTTTGCATCCTCATTAATATCTTCTGATCAGTACCTTAAAATGAGCAGAAAAACAAACAAACATTTATTTAACCCATCTGAATAACACATTCAATAACAATTAAAATTCATTCAAAGTACATAAAATGTTTTGTTTTACTTATGCTTGCCTTTTCAGTTTACCTAAATTTGTATTTTAAAATTTCTACATATCGTACGATCTTGTCTATTGTTATAATTACTGAGCAGCCAGAGGGACTGGCCCAAAAGACAAGCCTGTGCTTTTAATTTATAATAATGCAAATTCATTCAAAGTACATAAAATATTTTGTTTATTTATGTCTGCTTTTTTGGAGGAGCAGGAGAAAGATGGTTCTGAAGAGAAGAGAAGAAGAGAGAACAAAGAAGCAGACAGACGCACAAGAGCAAGTCACAGCCTGTGTTTCACCTCAAGGTGACACACAAGATTCCATCTGATCTTAAAAGTGAGGAACCAACACCACAGGCAGTCAGGAGGACTAGCCCAAAAGCCAAGCCTGTGCTTTTAACTGATAATAATTCAAATTAATTCAAAGTAACTAAATATTTTTGTTTTACTTATGTTTGCTCTTTTCAGTTTACCTACATTTATTTTTTTTTTATTTCCACATATGGCATGATCTTGTCCATTGTTCTAATTACTGATGCCAGCAGATGCAGCATCATGTATTTCTCAAGTAAAAAACCTTAATGCCATAGACAGCAGTATTTTGCACAAAATGTTGTTTGTATTATTATAAAAAGACAAATAGCTAAAAGCTGCATAGGCACACAAACTACCACTATGAAATAAATGAGTAGGAATAGGGGTGACTGCCTACTGTTAGAGAACTTCCCTTCCATCATGCTTTTCATGGAATGTGATATCTGTCTTGAACTGTTTTCTTACCTGGTTGTCAAATTTCAGTGACTGTGTGCCCACAAGGAAACGAATGGCATCAGTTTCAGCTGTCTGTGCAGTAAGTGCCCGTGCCTGCAAAGTAGATACAAAAGAGCATGACTGTCCATTCACATAAACACGTTTTACTGACCAGAATAAAACAAAACAGAACAGAGTTTGGAAATAAAGAAGCTATTAACATCTAATACGAGGAATAGAATGGAATACAATAAAACAGAATTGAGCTAACGTTAGCTGTGAGCCAGGGAAATAATCCTGAATAGTGTGAAAGTGAAGTATCAATATGTGGCTACCTGAAATTCGAGACCATAAATGACAGCAGCGTCGTCCTCCATTTTCAGTCTGTAAATATAGTTACCGCTTTCTTATCGTTTTAATACGTTGTTTTATGATGAAAACATCTAAAAATATTATAAGTAATTGTGCTACGGACTGCACAAAGCATAACAGAGTCGCACTTCCGCGATTCAAAACCTGGAAAAAAAAGAACCTTGCGACTAAAATACGTAGGGACAATCGTGCAACGTTGTGTGGGCTATTAAAAGTACGTAGAAGAAGTCAAGAATACCAAAAACCACGGCGGCATGAAATTTGTCAGGTGTGGAGCACCGTACATGTAGCTTCCTGTTGAGCATCTAGCTGTAAATCTGGAGTAAGGTAACAAAACACAGTCGTGTTTGTGTTTCATTTTTTTGTTGTTGTCTGTCATGGCGTAGTGATGTGGATAGCACGGTAGTATGTTCCGTGCTTTTTAAAACGTGGCCAGCTATTAGTGAAGTATGTGTTTGACATTTGCAACCTGCTGCTCGGCTAAGTTATCTTATGATAGCCCAACAGCTAATGTAGCCTTAGCAAGATAGCTAGCAAGATAGCTAGCACCAAACAGACGACAATCCCCGAGATCCCGGTTAAAGGCTCTTTCGTGATATGACAAGCAAACTGAGTAGTTCACTGTAGCTGTAGCTCGGTGCTGATGATTGAGCTTGCGAAAATTAGCGTTTGCTTACAATGACAGGAAGTGATTAAGACAGATGCTGTAAATTGTTGTGCAAGGATATTGCTTAGTTACTGTTTTTATTACATTAAAAAGGTATTAGCGTTTATTGCTGTGTTTTCATTGTCAAGAGCAGTATGATGGATAGTGAGGAGGCTCCAGCTCAGCGACCAGTCAGCTTGGACATCACAGTAGAGGACGTAAACAAGGACCCTCAAGAACCTCCGGAGCCTACCTCCAGCCAGACGCCTTCCAGAAACAACGTCCTTCCCCAGGAAGACAGCATCGACCTGGATGGGGGGTTTGCCACTCCCCAGGAGGACAGCAGTACCACACCCTCAGAGAGCCTGATGGACAAGCTCAATGACCAGATGATGGAGAGCGTCATGATTTCTGACTCACCCAATAACAGTGATGAGAATGAAGTGGCTCCCATTGGTTCTTTTCTGGATGGAGGGGAGGAGGAGGATGCAGGAGAGACCTCAGGAGACAAAGAGGAACAAAGTGAAACTGAACAGAATACAACTGAGTTTAAAGTTTCAGTGGAGGAACAGGAGAAAGATAGTTCTGAAGAGAAAGTAGAAGAGAAAACAAAGAAGCAGACAGACACACAAGAGCAAATTACAGCCTGTGTTTCACCTCAAGGTGTCACACAGAGTCCATCTGATCTTAAAAATGAGGAACCAGCACCAGGGGCAGCCAACGGGACTAGCCCAAAAGACAAACCTGTGCCAGTGTGCACTATATTCAGCCACGGCACCCAGCCAAAGTCTCTGGTGCCTGACGGCTTCCAGCCCACCCTCATCAAGTCCCCCAGCTTTAGCATGGGGAGTGGTGGGGGAGGCGATGAGGCAGTCACCCCCAGCAAGCTGCCCCACGCTCCCCTCGTGTGCCAGCCCAGCCCCAGCCTCAGTAAGTTCTTCACTGACAATGGACAGGCCAATCCAGCTTCTGACTTCTTTGATTCCTTTACCGCCCCGTCCTCCTTCATCTCTGTTTCCAACCCCAACGCAGAGATCCCTCCTGGCGCCAGCCCTGCATCCATAGTCCCTACCCCTGACCACCAGCTCTCTTCCACTTCCTTGTCCATCTCCACAGAGGGAGGGTCCTTGGACTCTGGTACTCCCACCCCTAGAACAGTGTTTGGTCCTGCCCCCACTGAATCAACCACCAAGCACCAACCTCCTCCACTCCAAATAATCCCAGTTTCAACTCAAGCCCCCACCTCAGCCCCAGCCACTCAGCCGCAGCCCTTCAACCAGCTTCAAGCTGTATTCTTGGGTAATGACGACCCGTTTGCGACAGCGCTCAGCCTGAGTGAGGTGGACAGGCGCCATGATGCCTGGCTGCCATCTGAGGAGACCAAGAAGGTGTTGATCTCTGTGGCCACCCAGCAGTACAGCCCACCCTACGTAGAGACCAACAGACTCACCATGCCTGGACTCAAGTTTGACAACCTGCAGGTAGGACAAGCGCCTAGGCAGTAAAATACTCATTAGATAACATATGTCTTTAGAAATCCCTGAGAGAAAGTTCTCCTTTTACAGTATGTCAGTGTGCTTTTTTGAAAGGGGCACTCCAATAATTTTGCACTTGAAGTTCTTTTTACTCATCATGGGTATTACAACTCAGGCGGTGAAAACAGTTGTATAATTTCCTCAGTGACTCTGGATAGCTCTCACCTCTGACATTAAATCACTGTAGTAGTCCTTTAAATGTGAATGCTTACATTTAACTCAGCAATAACTCAATTTTGTTGTTAATTATAAATCATGTAGTGAATTGATTATTCTCATTGTTATACAGAATTGTTTTTTTTAAATTGGTGGAAAAAAAGCAAAAGTTACTTATAATCTCTACTGTGATATTTGTGGCTGCAGCAAATGAATACATTTTGAGCATTGATTAATTTGATTTATTTTTTTTCTTTTCATTTCCTCTTCTTTTCAATCAATCAGTTAATTGTCACAATGTCAAAGAATTGTGAACACTTTAAAATGTCATATTTGGTGCAACAATTCATTATCTATACATATGCACACACACACACACACACACACACACACAGATATATATAATATATATACATTGCTGAATTTTCTGGTGATTGTCTTATCAATTACTCAATGAATTGTTTCAGCTCTAGTGATATTAGGTTTGGTCTCAACAATCAGCTTTAGTGTCTCAGCCTGGACACATTCTATGAAAAAAAGCTAGAACCCTTACAAATCACTTTTTGGTGCATTGTTTGTTCTCATTTTTTTTCCTTGTTGTGAATTGCAGTAATATGTCACAAATATTCAGTGTTTGCATGTGTGCTGACTTATTATGGCAAGGAATTTATGAGTCATAGGCTCCACCTGACGATCTTGATTTATTTTACAGATTTAAAAGATCTATGTTCTTTTTCTGTCAATAAAAGACAGTGGTTTCAGCCAGCAGCTTTTCTCCTACTGTGGCATAATACATAGTGTGGAGACAGTTATTTGTAAACACATATACATGGTCAAGTACACAAGTTCTGAGCATAGATACTGGTTTAACAACTCTCATTGCTCTTGATGTATAATTCTGTTGTGTCCTTTTGCGTTATGTTGAATTCAAATGTGTTTTAATGCAGGGTGATGCTGTGAAAGACCTAATGCTTCGTTTCCTGGGAGAGCAGGCAGCCATGAAGCGTCAAGTTCTCACCGCCAACTCTGTGGAGCAGTCCTTCACGGGCCTCAAACAGCTTGTCGTAAGTCAATCACTGTACTTTATGTGCATTTGTAATTTGTAAATGCTCTATTCTGAGTTTCAGAACATCATTCTTTGTGAAATGAACACCTGACATATAAAAAAGAAATCAGCGCCTTTTAATGGTGTATTACAATCATTATTTTAGCTTTGGTGCTCATTTCTACTAATGTCTTTTGTATTAGCAAGATTTGCTAATGTGAAACAACCCATTAGCTTGGCAGTTTATTCCTGGCCTTGGAAATGGCTGATAAGTCGCCCCTCAAGGTCAATTTACTCACTTGTGCTCGAGCTTTGGACTTTGTCACACTGTCCTCATCAGCAGATTAATTTTTGCTTAGTCATCATGCTCAACATTTTTGTTATTTAAATCTACAGTTCCATTATAACTAAGCTATCTTTATCTCCCAATAAAAATCATGTAATATGGTTGGAAGTTCCAGAACAACCAACTGAGTAGGCTTTGAGAGGAGGATGTTTTGTCAACAGCTTTTTAGCATGTTTAAGTCAAATTGTATGTTAAAAGGATATTTACACCACAGGCAATTTTATATAAATCTCACACAAAACATTAAGAGAAAAAAGATACAATAAAAAATACAAACCTGCAATAGGGTTTCAAGGTCTTTACGCCACAAATTAGACAGAACTCATATTCCCCACCAAACATACATGCATCAAAGATATTCA